>NW_006408537.1:21930331-21931632 GCF_000296735.1 Chrysochloris asiatica | reverse complement strand
AGTTCATATTATTTTCAATAATTTTGCAAACATCACAATTCAACTGCCTCAATTCTTTGGTCTTCTTTATTTACTTTCTGGCTTTTACATGCATATGAGGTGATAAAAAAAATACCATGATTGGGTCAGGCACACATTGGTTCTCAAAGTGACAACTTGCCTCTATTACACATTTAGAAAGTCTTTTGCAGATATGTCTAGTGCAATATATTTGGTTTCTTGGCTACTTCTTCCATGGGCATTGACTGTAGATTCAATTAAATGAATTCCTTGACCCTTTCAAAGAGTTTATCATGATGCTGCTTATTGGTCCAGGTTTAAGCATCTGAACACTTAAACCTAGGCACAAGAAGGAATTAAGCTCTGCAAGGCTGCAATCGTTCATGTGCAAAAAGCCTTCAGATTTTCAGCTGTATAGCACACTCAACAAAAAAATTAGGAATCGGTCCAGTTACGAAGTAGATTAGACTAGATCATCTGCCTTGCTTTCTTTCTCCCAAGAGCCACCCATAGTAAAGGCAACAAGTGAATTGCAGTCCTTTCTTCGACTTTTGATACTTCCTTTTAACATGTTCAGCTTTAGTAGATACTCTTAAGAAAAGAAAAGTACAAGAGAGTGGTTGTACTACTTTTTAACTCATCCAGCATTCGTGTATGAGCATTCTGATTTTTCATTATTGTTTGTCTCTCTCCTTACTGCTCTGGTTTTGTACAGTGAAATCTCTATGTGGTTTTAACTTGCATTTCTGTGTTGACTAATGCAGTTGGTACCTTTTCATACCTTTGTTGACTTTTGGGATATACATTTTTGTAAAGTGTTTGTTCAGGAAATTTTATTTATTTTCTACTGGGTTGTATATTCTTCTATTGACTTATGAGTTCCTTATGGATTTGAGGTATATTAGATTTGTATATGGAGTCCTGGTGTGGTGCTGTGGTCTAATGTGTCAGACTGCAAGGTTGGTGAGTCAAGCTCACTAGCTGCTCCTTGGAAACCCTATACAGGGTCACTATGGGTTGGAATAGACTCAACGGCACTTAACAAGAACAACAACATATTTGTATACACACACACACACACACACATATATATATGTTATTAGGAGCACAGTGACTCTGTAGGATAAGCACTGGATTTCGAGCCACACAGTTGGTGGTTTGAGTCCACTAGCTGCTCCAGAGAAGAAAAATGAGGCTTTCCACTCCCATAAAGATTTACAGTCTCAGAAACCCTATACAGGTCAGAACCAACTCTACAGCAATTAACAACAACAACACAGAATTTATATCTATCTATCTAT
>NW_006408537.1:21927636-21929080 GCF_000296735.1 Chrysochloris asiatica | reverse complement strand
TCAGTCTTGGAAGGGAGTTTGCCCTGAGGGGACCTGACCACTTGCCTTGAGGGCTCCCAAGGGAACAACTTGCTTCTTCTTGTAGTAGTCATTCATACTGCCACTATTGTTTTTTATTTTTCCTGCTGGTCTTTCTTTCAAGAAGTATGTTCTCTTCTTCTAGCTACTCCTGGCTGGTCTGCTTGTCCTTTCAAGTGGAAATTTCCCTCCTCAGAAGATTCTGGGTGGGGATCAGGATTCCACCTATGGTCTTATGCAATGCAAAGGCTCTACAGGAAGCCTCCTTCACTGGACAAGTTCTAGCCCCAGTTTAGGTTATCCAATAATTTATAGACTGAAGATGGACTTACAAGTTTTCTATGGTGATGGAGCTCTGGTAGTGTTGTTGTTGTTGTCAGGTGCCATCGAGTCGGAACTGACTCATAGCGACCTCATGCACAGCAGAACAAAACAATGTCTGATCCTGGGCCAACCCCACCACCGCTGCCACACTTGATGACATCAATGATGCCACCTGGCTGATCCATCTCGTTGGGGGTCTGCCTCTTTTTCTGGTAGTGTAGTGGTTACAAATCAGGCTGTGAACCTCAAGGTCAGCAATTCAAAACTACCAGCAGTTCCGTGGGAGAAAGTTGAAGCTTTATGCACCCAAAGAGATTTATAGCCTCGGAAACCCTGTACAGGGTTGCTATGAGTCAGAACTGACTCCACGGCACATAACCACCAACAACCATGGTGATGTTTCTGTCTATTCCTTTCTCTCCCCCTCAAGTGTCTATTTTACCATAGTAGGTAAGAGAAAACAAGATTCAAAAGATAGCCAAGAATCTTAACATTATTTCCCCACTTTTCCCCACTCAAACCATGCCTCAATCCTTGTATCCCAGAGTCCTGTTGTTCCAAGGTTGTGCTTACATCATTATTTACCTCTGTCCCATTTAGCCCATGCAAACTTGTCTAACTGTTCTCCCATCCGCTTTGTTTTTCCTTCCCATTCCCCTTTCTAGTATATTGTTCCCCCCACACCCTCCAGAACACAAACTATCCTGTGTCTGTTCCCTACCCTGTGCTCCACCTTCCCCTTCCCTCACTCCACCCCCTACACCCTGGTTACCAGCAAATAATTTTCCCCCCCTTTAGTGTGGGTACTTTTTCTTAGTCTTTTACAATAATGGTCCTATGGACTATTTCTCCTTTTGTGACTGACTGTTTTCACTCAACATAATGTCCTCAAGGTTCATCCATGTTATATAGCGGCTTGCAACTTCCTTGTTGTTTTCAAGATATCATAGCATTCCATTCTGTGTATGTACCACAGTTTGTTTATCCAGTCTTCAGTTGATGGACACTTTGGTTGTCTCCATCTTTTTGCAATGATAAACAGTGCTGCTATGAACATTGGTGTGCATATATCTACTTGTGGTATGGCTTGTATTTCTTGTGG
>NW_006408537.1:21912206-21917336 GCF_000296735.1 Chrysochloris asiatica | reverse complement strand
GGCATAGTAAACCATGTGGTTGTCAGATTCAAAATGGCCAGTACCAGTCTATTTCAGCTCACAATGCCTAAAATATTGATGTTGATGCATTCTATTTCATGTTTGACAACTTCCAATTTTCCCAGATTCATACTTCGTACATTCCATGTTCCAGTTTTCAATGGATGTTTACAACTATTTCTCTTCATTTTGAGTTGTGGCCCATCAGCAAATGAAGGTTCTGTGTGCTTTTCTCCCACGAGATTAACTCTATTCACGTCATCATGGAAAAGTCTGCTTTGAGGAGGCAGCTTTTTCTTAGTCCAATTTGAGTGCCTTCCAACCTGAGGGGCTCATTTTCCAGCACTATATTTGACAGTGTTTCTCTGCTATTCATAAGGTTTTCAGTGACTAAATTCAGAATATTGGGAAGTAGTTCTTCTTTCCTTCTTTCTAGTTTCTCCTCGTCTGAAATCTCATCAGAAACCTGTCCACCATGGGGGACCCTGCTGGTATTTAGAATGCCTGTGGCATAGCTACCAGAATCACAGCAACTCACAGGGCACCACAGTACGACAAACTGACAGACGAGTGGTGGTTGGGACATAAAAATGTTCCACTAACTATATCATAATCCATATGACCTCAAAACAAATTTTTCATTTCATTCAAAATGCCTCCCATTACTGAATATACATGGTTTCATCCAAAAATTTAAAGCAGAAAATAATTTGTTCTTGAAAAGTTTAAAATGAAAGTATTCTTTGTCTCTTCACTTTATCCTTGAACAGAATTCTTTTTGAAATATTGTGAAACATATGAAACTCTAAAAGTTTTTTTTCCACGCTTGCATATAGTTTTTCCATAGAGTTTTTCTAAGAAAATGCATATCAACATACCATGTAAGTTTGTCAGAATGCTTTTAAATTTTTCTTTAATATATTCAAAAGCCCTACTTATGCTTTTTTACCCCCCAGTAAGAATTTTGAAGTCTTCTCCATATGCTTAACTACTACTGGGTATTTACAAGTAAAAAATACATTTCTACAATGACAAAAAATGTAATCAAGGATAGTATTTTAATTTTATTATTTTAAATAAAAAACTCCCTGGAGAAGAGTGAAACTGTAATATTCATTAACAATTTACTTGAAATGAGTTGAGCAATTTTTCCTTCCAGAAATATAGTTGACTTTCGTAGCTACTCATTTCATTCCTTCCCTTAGGTGGTGTGATATACTGGCTTAAAGTTAAAGAGTTTACGTGAAAACGTTTATTCAATCTTCTTAATGTCTGCAATAATTATCAATGTATAACAAAATCTCCCAATATTGTGTATCAGAATAATTAGCAAACAAAAAAAAAAAAAAAAGAAGAAGAAAAGAAAAATGCATTTGAAGGAAATAACTTAAATATCCATCAACAGAAGAATGATTAACTAATTATGGTAAATACAATAGAATACCACATAATGTTAAAGACTAACAAGGAATCTGTGAAACACCTCATAACATGGATGAACCTGGAGGACGTTATGTTAAATGAAATAAGTCAATCACAAAAGGTCAAATACTGTATGAGGCCACTATTATAAACTGTCAAAGAATTGTTTTTATACTAATAGAAATATTATTTGATGGTTACCAGTGGCAAGAGGGGAAGGCAGGACAAATTATTAACTAGACAATTGTTGGTAGTACTATTGAGTGGGTTCTGATTCATAGTGACCTTGTAGAGGGTTTCCAAGGCTTTAAATCTTTATGAGAGCAGAAAGCCTTATCTTTCTCCCAAGAAGTAGCTATTGGACTTGAACCACTGACCTTGTCATTCACAGTCTGGTAGTGGTTATGTGCCATGGAGTCACTTCCGACTCATAGCGACCCTGTATAGGGTTTCTGAGGCTGCTAATCTTTACGGGAACAGAAAGCCTCATCTTTCTCCCGCAGAACAGCTGATAGTTTTGAACTGCTGACCTTAAGGTTCAAAGCCCTATTCGTAACCACTATGCTACTAGTGCTTAACATATGGAGAGTAACTACGGAGTAGACTTGTGTTAACGTGAGTGAAAGGAAAGTCAATAAATAGTTATATTACAAAATAGTCTAATTTTTAGATAAGTTAGGGGGGAAAAAGGAAATCTGCTTACTTCATTGTCAAATTAACTGAAAATACTGAGTTGTTTATACTGGAAAAAAACAACTCTAAAAAGTGCTGAGATTAAAAAATAAGCTTACTTTCTATTTTGTTGTATGTGATGTAATCAAATAATTTTTAGTAAAGAGTAAAATTGGATTTCTTCATTTTATACATTTCTTGATTGTGATTTCTCTCTAAGAGCTTCCAGTAAGTGGTAGTTATTTTTTATTATGGTGTATATGTGAAGGTAAAAGATATGGAATTGTGTGACTATTAATGTGAGGCTGCATTTCCTAGAAACATTGAGAGGATTCTAGAATAATAATACTAATCAAAGATCAATTTGCCTTTGAAGAGTGTTCTATGCCTTTGAATATGCATTTTTTAAGGATAAAGTCATGTGAGGCAGTTTTCTATGTTATAATTTACCCTGAAGTGTGTATTTCTTTATTGCCTCTAATTATTTATTGATGTTGTGCTTATAGAAATTAGGCACTAAACCCAAAACCTCTCTTCTTATCTTTAAAAAAATACCTTATCTTGTTCTAAAGAGGATTTAGATTGCATACTCAAGTATCCTTAGTAAATTGGGTAACTATAAGAATGTTGAACCAGGTATGGTTGGTGGTTATGTGCCGTGGAGTCAGTTACAACTCATAGCGACCCTGTACAGGGTTTCCGAGGCTGTAAATCTTTACAGGAGCAGAAAGCCTCATCTTTCTCCCGTGGAGCAGCTGGTGGTTTTGAAGTGCTGCCCTTGTGGTTTGCAGCCGGATTCTTTACCACTATGATACCAGGTATAGTACATATAAAATGGATGCTTAAGGTCAAAGGGGAAATTAAGATGTGACTTTGCAAGTCAAAAGATCATGCCCAATTTTTTAAAGTGCATTATAAATTTAGCTCAGAGGTTCATGAAACCCAAATTAAAAAAAACCCTCAAAATTATATATGTGGTTTGCCTGTTCCATTAAACTATACATTTTATTTCTTGGAAAAAATCACCAGAGTTCTGGATGTGTTCTGATGAAATGTTCTGATGAGACAGTGAGAAGCAAACATCTTCAACCATATATTTAAAATAATTGTTGTTGTTGATAAGTGCCGTTGAGTTGATTCTGACTCATAATGACCCTGTATAGGGTTTCCCAGGAGCAGCTGGTAAGTTTGAACCACCGACCTTGATGTTCAAATTGACCTCGTGGTTGGTTCCATGTTTAGCTTATCCACACCAGGACTCCTTTACAATAATAGTAGGTTTTATACAGTGTTCTTAGCAGTTCTCCACCATGTACAGTCAGAGCATAATGCAAGTGTACAACTTTGATTTTCAACTTTATACAACCAAGTTGTGCACCAGAATAATTAAATTCAAAACTTTTGGGTAGCACTTTGGTATCAGTGGTATCAATTGGGTGCCTTTAAAAAAAAAATTTTTTTTATTGTGAATTATTTGATAGTTTACATGGGAGAACATTAGCTATACATTCATCCTATCGGTGCATTGCCATGGTTACAATCAATTGAGTGCCTTTTAAAGAATCTTTTTAAAAAGCACACAAAAAAACTCATTTCATTGTGAATTGAGTAAAGGTTTATAATGAAGATCATCAGTTTTACATACAATGAATTCATACACATTTTATCTCAATGGTTGCAATCCCCTTCATACAACAATTATGCAACTTCTTCCCAGTGGTTCTTAGTTTCATTCCACCCTCTTTCTCATCCCTTCTCAACTTTGTCCTTAGGTAATCGTTACCCTTTTGATATTGGATGATTGACCATTACAAGGTGAGTATATCTTCTTAGTGTTATTTTCTCCCTATATGCCTATGTGCTGCTTAGCTGAAGTTTTGGCCAGGAGGGTGAGTCAAAACGCCTTTAGGAAAAAAAAAAAAAACTTTTTTCAAATGAGCTCTTTCTTATCTTCTTTGATAAAGAGACTTTTTTTTTTAATTAGAGGAAACTGGTAGCTGATAAGAGAAAATAGCAAGATTTCTGAAAAATTGGAAAGTTTCATTTCCAATTTTTTAGGGAGAGTCTCAGATTTGAGTTAGGATTTCTAAATGGAATGTGTCTATCCCAGGAACATACAAGATGATTCATTAGCATGGGGAGGGGGGATGCTGTAATTCTTTTCAGTTGATAGTACAAGCTTTAAAATAGTTGTATAAATGTTAAGATTCAAAAATAAGGTTATTGTCTATCTTGTTATATTTGATGTTGTCAATTCTGAAAAAAGAATAAAAATTTTATACACTATCATCTGAAAAATAGTTATAATACTCTTCTACTATATGCTTTAATATTTTTTTAAAAAATTATCTTTAAGTGTGATTAATAACATACAAAAATATTTGCATGGTATTGGCATGATGTAGGGCAAGCATGGGCTGGGCTGTTAATCACAAATTAGGTAGTTCAAACCCACCAGACACTGTTTGGAAACCCTATACAGGGTCTCTATGAGTTGGAACCAACTCAATGGCACTTAACAACAACATAGATACATAACTTATCAGCAAACATATGAATATTGTGATAGAATTTTAAAAATTACAGAATCAAGAGCTATTGTTAAGTTCCAAAGAGTAGTAGGTAGGTTGGAACAGCAGATTTTGTAGTTCACAGTCTAGTGCTGATCCTATAGCACCACACCAGGAGTCCATAAATAACTATGGTGGTGGTGGTTATGTGCGGTGGCGTCAGTTCCGACTCATAGTGACCCTGTACAGGGTTTCCGAGGCTGTAAATCTTTACGGGAACAGAAATCCACACCTTTCTACCGGAACAGCTGGCAGTTTCGAATTGCTAACTTTGAGGTTAGCAATCCAACTCATAACCACTACGCTACCAGGTTTAATTTTGTTAATTACCAGTGAATCAGTTCTAAACAAAACCCTGTATAGGGTTTCAGAGGAACAGCTAGTGGATTTGACCTACTGATCTTGTGGTTACAATCCAGTGTTTACCCTACAATGCCTCACCAGCACTCTAAAATTGTTTGTTGTT
>NW_006408537.1:21910744-21911406 GCF_000296735.1 Chrysochloris asiatica | reverse complement strand
CAATCCTGATGCCATGTTTTTCTTCATATAACCCAGCTTCTTGGATTATTTGCTCAACATACAGTTTGAATAAGTATGGTGAAAGAATACAACCTTGTCACACACCTTTCTTAATTTTAAACCATTAAGTGTTCCTGTGTTCTGTTCGAACAACTGCCTCTTGGTCCATGTACAAATTCCTCATGAGTACAATTAAGTACTCTGGAAAACTCATACTTTGCAATGTTGTCCATAACTTGTCATGAAATTGAAAGCCTTTGCGTAGTGTGTACTTAATTGGAATACCAGAGGAAGAACAGAGAATGAAGCATAGGAAATACGTGAGAAGTTATAGCTACAGAGAATCTTTATGTAAAACTAGCCTTTTGAAAAGATTTTACTATTTTCATTTTAAAAGAATCTGTTTGGCACAAGTTTGCAATGTACTGTAACCAAAAAGGGATCTTCCAAACCTACCAAGTGTCTCCACTGAAAAATAGGCCTGGTGATCTGCTTCTCAAAGATTGCATAGTTCAATACCATCACATTGATAGTGACTCATGGTCATTAATATGTGACTAAGTAGAACTGCTCCTATAGAGTTTTCTAGGCTGAAGTCTTTACAGAAGACAATCACCAGGTCTTTCTCCTACTGAGCTGCTAAGTAAATTTTTTTTTTTTTT
>NW_006408537.1:21897372-21907752 GCF_000296735.1 Chrysochloris asiatica | reverse complement strand
TCAGTTAGCAGCCTGTGCCACGAGGGCTCCTCTGTAAAGATTGTTGCTGTTGTTGTTAAGTGCCATCAAATTGGTTCCAACCCATAGCAACCCTGTGTAGAGTTTCCGTGCAGTGGCTGGTGGGTTTGAACCACTGATTTTGTGGTTCACATGGATCTTGCAGTCCAGCCCATTATTCTGCAGAGCCGCACCAGAAGCAGTTCTACTATGCAAACACATGGGGTCTCCTTGAATCAGGGGCTGACTTACCGGCAGCTAACAGTGACCACTTTATTATAAATGCATCCAGTTTTACTTAATGGAGTCCTGGTGTGAGCTTTTGGACTGCAAAGTCATTTGAACTGCAATGTCTTTGAACTGCAACATTGGCAGTTCAAGCTCACCAGTAGCTAGTCGGAAACCCTATACAGTGTTGCTATGGGCAGGAACTGACTCAAAGGCACTTAACAACAGGTTTTACTTAAGGAGCTCTGGTAGGTAGTTGTTACGAATCAGGCTGCTAATCTCATGGACATCAGTTCAAAACTATCAGGGGAACCGCAGGAGAAAGATGAGACTTTCTGTTCCTAAAGATTTACAGCCTCAGACCCCTGTACACTATGAGTCGGAACAGACTCCACAACCACCAGTTTTACTTATTTTAAAATCTCAACTAGGAATATTTAAGCATGAACCAAAAATAAGCATGAAAGTACCCCTAAAACTGACCCTTAGTAGTTCTCATTTTCAAGTTACTCCACATTCAATCTCCAGCAATTCATCATAATTACCATTCATCAGCATCCTACCAGCTAATGAGAGTTCTGGATAAGCACTCAGCTGCTAACGTTAAGGTCGGTGATTGGAACCAATCCAGTAACTCTGCAGGAGAATGACTTACTGATCTGTTCCCATAAAGATTATAGCCTACTGGGTCAGTTCTACTCTGTCACATGGGATTGTTAAGAGTCAGAAATCAACTCAACTGCACTTATCAATAACAACCAGTTTATGACTCTAGTGGTGTCTACTCTACATAAATTCATCTCAGCTGTGACTTTCTGTCTTTGCCTCTATTTCTTATATAGTTTGACCTCAATTCTTTGATGGCCAAAAAAAAAAAAAAAAAATCATTTGTTTTCAGTTTGTTCAGCTTTCTTCTTGCTACAAAGACAGGAGTGGCTACTTCTAAGCTCTTTACATATCAGAGCTATAACCTAAAGTCCAAATACCTTTTTTATAAATAAAAACATAAGAAGCAGTATATTTTCTTCAGCATTATGAAAAAATCAAGTATTTACCATGTTTATTAGTCAAAAGGGTCTAAAAAATAAGACTGGATATATTTACAATTCTAGTAGTCATATTTAAGCTATCCAAAGACTCACTCTACTTACAAATTCTTTGTAACTATATTTCTCACATTTTTCCCAAGTGTCTCTGATTTAGTGCAATTCTCTTAGTTAAAAAAAGATTGCCTTTAGTGGTTCAGAATGGGAAAAAAATAGGAAGATAAAACAAACACCTGACCATCTTTTGTATTTTTTATTTTATTAGAAGCATAAGGAAGCTGGCAAGACAGCAGACTAGATACAAAGACTACACAAACCCTCTACAACAGACATATGGAAAACCAATGAAACAAATACATTTGATAGCCCTGGAACCCTGACCTTCAGATGAAGGGATAGAAAAGTAGATTGAATGCTTACTAGGAGAGAAAGCTGAACAGACATAGCGAAAATAAATAGATAAATAAGTAAGTGAATGACTGAATGAGTGAGTGAGTGAGTGAGTGAGTAAATGAATGAATGAAGAAAAACTCCTGACATGTGACAGCCAATCAGCTGTAGTGCAGCCATCTTAAATTTTTGTGAGTGGCCCTAGAGAAAAGGCTGCATGTTGGTATTGCTGAAGCATGCTGGTGACTCACGGAGACAAAAGTACAATTTTTTTCTTGTTCTCTACACTCCCCTGGTGACCAGAGGCATGAGCAGATGTTACTCATACACACTCCTGGTGAAACATCTGTTGTCTGGGTGGTTTGGAGCTGCATGGTGGTAACTGTGCAGTTGTGAACTACGGTGAAGTGAGTTGGGAGCTAGCGGCACCAACCCTGATGACTGTAAACAAGTGTGGCCTACTCCAGACCTCCAGAACTAGTTCTAGACAGCCCTTCCTTGGTGGGAAGACTCTCCCTCAGCTGTCCTCTGTAATGGAAATACCCTTATCCCTCAGCTGCTTTGAGATCTACATGAACTACTTCCAGATTGGATGCACAGAATAGACAACATTTAGGCCTATAGGAACTCTATCTAGGGCTGGGGGAGTCATTGTCTCATCACTTGCCCACTCACCAGGTAAGTTCTTTGGATGAAGGAGACCTCAGAATTTTCTTCTCTGGGTCTGGCACCTGCCTTGGTTTTTCCTTTTATGTTTTTTTCCTTCTTTCCCTTTTCTTCTATTTACCTCTTTACTGTCCCTTGTTTTTTACCCTTTCTATCTCTGCTTTCATTTTTTCTTCTAAGGAGACCTCAGAATTTTCTTCTCTGGGTCTGGCACCTGCCTTGATTTTTTCCTTTTATGTTTTTTCTTTCTTTCCCTTCTCCTCTATTTACCTCTTTACTGTCCCTTATTTTTTTACTTTCTATCTCTGCTTTCATTTTTTCTTCATTTTCTGCTTCTCTTCTCCCCCAGAAAGAGTCTAGAGGCACCCAAGATTATGTCTATCGATCATCCTTCAGGTCTGGAATGGAACTCACTTTTGAGACCCAAAGCAGTAGAGAAGTATATAAAGGTGGTGGACAACAATAGTACTAAGTATGCTCACCACAGAATAGTCTAGCATTCAAGATCAAAAGGGGCAAAGTTTACCTAAGGACATAGTTGAGAAGGGATGGGAAGGAGGGTGGAATGGAAATAAGAATCATAGGGAGGAAGTGGGATAACTGTTGTTAAATTGAGGGGAGTACAATCATTGAGATGAAACAAAGTGTATCATTTGTTGAATATGAAACTGATGATCTTCTTATCTATAAACCTTCACTCATTTCACAAGAAGAAGATTAAAAAAGAAGAAGAAAGTTGAGAGTTAGGAAATAAGTTGAAGCTAATAAGAAAAACTAAGTGCTAGGATGGTGAAAATGAATTACCTATGCTATCCTAAGCTTCCATTTTTATTCTTAATTGAGTAGGCTATCCAGAAAATATGAGTGGAAAGAGTTTGGTAGACAGTATTAAAGGGAAAAAGCCTTGTAAGATGTTAGACTCATTCTCTTCACACTGTGACAAATTTCCCTTCATTCAGAGTGACTAGCAGAGTTTTCAAAGCCTTTATGTCATATTCATCATCAGAAAAGGCTTATCCCATTCATGATTTGAGAGTCTTTTAAAAGACCACTTCTGTGAAAATTTGATTCCGCTAAAGAGAAAGGGTTATGCGTTAACACCTGGGATGTTACCTGTCAGTTCCTATGAGTTATAACACCAGATATTTTGATGATTTCCTGTGGATTACCAGGTGATATCCTTGGAGTTCAATTTCTTTCTGAAGATTATATTACAAACTAATTTGGAAAGCAAATAATGCTTCAACAAACATTAGTGCTTAATTGGCAAAGTATAGCTCAGTGACTTACATTGACAAGAAATTTTAATATAATTCAGAATAATATAAAAACATTTAAAAACACCCCAAAATTTGTTTACTTGAAATGACAAAAATAATTTCTTATCTCTTCCAATTTATGTAGGTCAGGGATTTGGGAAGTACTTGTCTGGGCAATTCTTTCTGACTTTTCCATACAAATGCAGTCAAATGTCAGCAGGGGCTACAGTCATCTATGTGTTTGCTTGGGCCTGGTGGATCTACTGTACGATGATTCACTCACATGGCTGGAAAGTTGGTACTGGTTGTGAACCAGAGACTTCAGATCCTTCTACCTTGGTTTTTCCACAGGATAGTGTAAGTATTCACACAGCATAATGTCTAGTTTCACTCAGAATAAGTGATCCAAGAGTCCACGGTAGGAGCTGTCGCATTGTTTTATAGGCTAGCCTTGAGATTCACAGTCTCTTTTACTGAATTTTACCGGTCAACAGTACCAGCCCTGATTCAACATGGAGAGCTTTAGCAAGGGCATAAACAGCAGGAGACATGAACCATTAAATGACGGCAGGACTGTATTGGAGGTGGGATACCATTCAAACATTTGTTTCTTGTTTTTAGAAGTAGATAATAATATTTCTCTCTTTTTTTTTTTAACAAAATATGTGTCTTCTTTAAATTATTTTCTTCTAGCAATAGTTCCATTGAACTATTGTTTAATAATAATAGGAACTAATAATTCCTATCTTTATTATTAATTTTTTCATGCTTCTAAAATTATTTCATTTTTCTATAGTAGCAGTAGTTGGTGCTATAGTATAGGCTCTGTACTGAAAAGTTGGTTTGAACCTCAAGGTAAGTGGTTCAAACTTCAGTATGTTCCTCAGAAACCCTATACAGGATTGCTATGAGTCAGAACCAACTTGATGGCCGTTAACATCAAAGCAATAGTTTAATTTATATTCTAGTTTTTCTCTCTTCAATATTATTCCAAGCATTTCAGTAGAAAAAATAATTTTCTGTAATGTTATTGGGTGCCTCTGAGTCTTTCCTTTGCAGAGCAACTGCATAGGGTCAAACCACCAAAATTGAGAGCAACAAGTTTTTGTTTGGAGTCCAGGTATGGTGCTGTAAGATAAAGTAATGGACCTCAAAGTTGGTTTGAACTGCAAGGTTGGCAAGTCAAACCCACCAGCCTCTCTTGGAAACCCTCTAAAGGTTTGCTGAGTTGGAACCAACTGGATGGCACTTAACAACAACAGCAACAACATTTTGGCTAGCAGCTTAACCATTGTACCACCAGGACTTGTCTCTCTGTAACATGAAAAGGTCGTCAAAGTCATTGACAGTACAGTATCTATAAGAACAGTATGTAACTGTATTTCCCAAGGTGTATTTTGTGTACAAAAAGTTTCAGTCAAACGCAGCTGTGATATGTCTTAACAAAGTTTAAAAAAATGCATTGTTTTTTGTTTTTTAGTTGCAAATGTTACAAACTTAGCCTTTAATGCTTTTTGTTGTTGTTAAGTGCTGTCAAGTCAATTTCCACTCATAGCGATAGTGTATGGAGTTTCTGAGAAGCAGCTGGTAGGTTTGAACTGCTGACCTTGTAGTTAACAGTCCAGTGCTTATCCTACTGTGCCACACCAGAGTCCCTAATATGCAATAGTCACTACAGATTTCCAAGAGTGGGTAGACTATGCAAGGTTTCCCAGAGCTTTTGGGCAATGGAATATTTTGTCCTCAGGATATTCTGCATTGGTGCTTTAGGAAACATATTTCAAGAAGTGCTAAATATCTCATTTCGCTCACGTATTCTGTCAAACCTTTATTGGTACTCAGGTATGAACTATCTTCCGTGACTACTAAGCCTCCTATAATTAATTCTATCTTGTGACAGACAACTTGTTCCTATCAAAATGCAAATCTGGTCTTATTACCCACCTGCTAAAAACCCTCAAACACTCTTTTGTGTTTTGTTTTGTTTTTTTCTTGGAATAAGAACAAACTGTCCTTAATAAGATCTTGCATGATCTGGTCTCCTAAATTTCTCCAGCCTTACCTTGCACACCCCCATGCTCTTGCTACCTCTGTGCACTCAGCCACACTGTCCTTCTCTCACTATCTACAACAAGTTCCTCCCACCATGAGGATTCTTTTTTCATTTGTCACATAAAAATGGTTGAACAGTAGGATTTGTAGCAGAACCAGAACCTAAATTTAGGGGGAATAATGATCGGTATCATCTCAAAATTGATTCTTATGAGGTATGTTGTTGTTGTTGTTGTTAAGTGCCATCAAGTCGGTTCCGACCCATAGCGACCCTGTACAGGGTTTCTGAGGGTGTAAATCTTTATGGGACTAGAAAGCCTCATCTTTCTCCCGCAGAGCAGCTGGTAATTTCGAACCGCTGACCTTAAGGTTCGCAGCCTGATTCATAACCACTACGCTACCAGGGCTCCTTATAGGTCAGACATATCCCCACACTCCAAACTTTTAACAAATTATGACACCAGCCATGCCTCTCACAACACTTTCTATTTGTCTTCCAGGTTCAATAATCCATTGCAATGGCCACCCAGAGCTCACAGACCATACTTACAATCGAGTGGTTTTTACAATTAAGTAGTTTAGAAGTAATGGTGCACAACTCAGGATCAGGATCAAGACACATGTAGGCAGTCTTCCTTTTTCAACACAGGACAATTGTCTCAACTCTTCTACACCATGCAGGGCTCCACTAGGACCCTAAGGACAGGTTTCTCTCAGCCATATCACGACAGCCTCCTCTTGGCCCTGACATCTGTCCCTGCTGGCTTTGCAACTGAGTCCCTTCTATTCCTCCTACAGTCTTCAATGTTGTAGCCCTTGACCTATACTATAGCTCTTTTTTAAAAGTTCCTTACCACATCTCTCTCTTTTTCTCTCCTTTTCATTTTTGCTTCATTTTCCTATCTTCATACTTATTTATGTTTCAAAAACTTCTGTGGGGTTGGCTGCTTATACATACACAATTCTTTATTTCAAGGAATTGTCCCTCCCAACAGAGGTGGCAAACTTGATCAATCCCTTCAGAAGGTTACATTTTATTGATGGAGTCCTGGTGTGGCACTGTGGGTTAATGCACTGGACTGAAAAGTCATTTGAACTGCAAGGTCAGCGGTTTAAGCTCACCGAATGCCCATCGAAAACCCGCATATGGGGTTGCTGTAGGTTGGAATCCACTTGACAGCACTTGACAACAACAACAGGCTATAGTTAACAGATTTACATAAAGTAAATTGTTGTTCGTCAGTCCCTGCAAGGTGCATAACAATCAGACCATCTAGGACCAGACCAAAAAAAAAAAAAAAATGAAATCACATGTTATTTACAAGGTACCCAGGAAATGTCAATCAACCTGGACAAAAGAAACAAACCCTCATGAAAAGAAAACTAGAGTAAAGGTGACTCCTCCAAACTGCCTTTCCAAAGAACTAAGGTAAAAACCACATAAAGAAATTAATTGTACCACACATATCTTGTTCCCAGAATTCTATTTCCTTTTTTATTTGGCTAATTGCAACTAATCCTTTAGATCCAAGCCCAAATGGTACTTGAAGTTTTCCTTCATTAACATAACTATGTCAAAACCTCAAATTATAAGTATCTTTTCCTCTCTGAAGCACTGGTAATATTTATAGTTTTGTATTCATTTGTGTTATTATTTTATTACAATCGGTCCCACACTAAGTTATAAATTACATGAGGGCAAGGGTTTTCTCTACAATAATGTTGTTGTTAAGTACTGTGGAGTCATACAATAATAGATGCTCCTTAAACACTTTGTAAATAAATGCATTCTTTAATGACCTTTGGGATTCTCTTTTCCTCTGTGGTCACTATCCAGGTTCAGCTTATCCTTAAACAGCTGCTGTCATCTCCTACTAGAATTCTTCATTAAAGTTGATCTACTTTCTAGTTCTTGAGCATCACAACCATACTCCTCTTCAGAAACTACTATATTCTGCATGTTTGTCTTCTACTACAGAGCTTGAAATGGCTCACCGCTGTTCAGAGTGGGAGCTGCAAACACAAATGCCTGAAGGGTAGGTGAAAGCTGGAGTCATATGCTGCTGGTGAGGTCGACAGGCCATCAAATGATCACCCTGATGTATAATACACATACATGTTGTTGTTATGTGCTGTGAAGTCGGTTCTGACTCATAGCGACCCTGTTCAGGGTTTCCGAGGCTGTAAATCTTTACTGGAGCAGAAAGCCTCATCTTTCTCTCGTAGAACAGCTGGTAGTTTCGAACTGCTGACCTTGCGGTTCACAGCCCGATTCATAACCACTACGCTACCAGAGCTCCTTAATACATATACATATGAGGTCTAAATTACTTAGATATTTCTCTTAGATCTGGATTTAACTCAAATTTCCAGTTATGGTTTATTTAACTTATAAATGATCCTAGGTCTTAATAAAAACTGACCTCTTTGCTAACTGATCTTTGAACAACTGATTATTTTCACCTCGAGTTTTAGGCATCTAAGTCTCTGGCTACCATATTCCCTTAACATAGACGCCTTGTTTCTAAATCATCTCATATTTTTAAAATGCCAGTACATTTTCCAATATCCTGAATCATTGCCCCTCCTAGAGATGATCTCTGTCCCTGAGTTAATGTACTGTCGCTTCTGACAACTGGCTATACTCCAACACTTGCACAGAAAGATTAAACCTGAGTACGGATACTGGGATATTAGAAAGAAAAAAAAAAAAGAAATACACAAGACACAAAATGAAAATAGTAAAATTGGGACCAGGTGGTACACACAGCACTCTGATGGAGATACCTAGATTCAGCACGTTTATTATATATCAAAGGATGTGTGTGTGTGTGGGGGGGGGGGCAGGGAAAAGACCGCAAAAAACATCTGGTGTTGTTGATGCGTGCAGTAAGCGGGATTTTATCACAAGAATGTAGTTGCTAGGAAACAGAAATAGGGCAGCTAGATGTTTTTGCAGACTAAACTGAAGGCTATGGCTGCGTCCAAGGAAAGACTGCAAATTCCTTGTTCCCTGAAGTAGGCTTTGCAAGTTCCTCAGGGAGCAGCCTGACCTGGGAGCAGTCCGATTTCCTGGACCACAACTGTTTAGTTGCAATCCTTCGGTTAAACTGCCCCCAAGTTTGAGACCTTTGGCTTCATTGCTCCCAACAATGTACTGTTGATTACTACAATAAGCATTAAAATGTCTTTAAAAATGAGGTTCAATACTATGTTTTTATATGCTTATAACTTAAAAACATTATTACTATTTTTCATATTACCTTATTATCCAAAATAAGGAGCACTGGTACTTCAGTGGCCAAACTGCTTGATTGCTAGTCGGAATGTTGGCTGTTCAAATCCACCAGCTACTACAGGATAAAAATTGGGCAATCTACTTCTGTAAAGATTTATAGCTTTGGAAACTTTGTGGAACATTCTACTCTGTTCTACAGGGTTGATGTGAATCGAAATTGACTCAACTGCAGTGTATGTTTTGGTATTATCCATAATACGCTTCTCATTTAGTAAATGCATAATAAATTTTACCAGGTAAAAAGGCAAATAAATCTTTTTGGAGCATTATGTGCTTAACTGAAGTCATTCTCGACATTGAGAATTTATCATTTATATTAGATTCTTCATCTTTAAGCCATCAAAGCCATCTTCAATATGTATCGTCTATTAATATGCCTTCATTCCATCAACAAATTTAGGAAGTTATAGAAGTCATAAAGCAAAATAACAGTTAGGAAGCAAATAGAGCAAAAAAGGACTGCTATACTATCCCATGAAAAGCAATAGGTAAATTACTTATATTATGTTGGCTGTTCCTAGGGAAAAGAATGCTTGAATTGATTTTGAGGAAGAGACTCATGACTGATATGATCTGTAATGCGTGGGAAATATTGGACTGAAGAATTGCAAAATCTATTTCCAAAGAGTGTATTGCAAAAACCCTGGAAATCATCCAACAGTAAAACATTTTTGAGCTGTGTTGGCAGTACCATCAGTGACTGAACTCAAAGAGGACTGGTGTGGTAATATAGAAGAAATGCAGCGATAGCAGAATATCAAATAATATCAAGTCAGTATTTTGATGTGAAGTTTAGACCCCAGTATCATTGAACTATAAAACCTGACATGAATAAATAAATAAAATTATTTGTCCACTTTCATTTAATATGCTTTTCTTGAACCTTCTTTCAAACAATCAGTCTCTTAACTTAAAGCAGAATAATCTTAGGTAAAGAGATATCAAGCTCTGAGTGTTTATCTATGGCTGTGCATGTAGCATTGAACCAACTAATTTGAATTTCCAGACCTTTTGTTTCACACCCTAAAGTAACACATACAAAAATTTTCACCAAAAAACATTCTTAAAATTCTATCTGATTTTGAAATACAAATTTCATATATCATTCTTGTGAATGGTGACGATAAAATCATTCATATATTTAGAAAAGATTTATTAAGTCTAGCACTCAGCTTGCATAGCTCATATAAAGTATTTCTGACACACTATCCAAATTACTATGTATAATCAAAAAGCAGCTAGTTTTTACTGCCATTATCTGTTGGTTTGTCTTACTGTGGTGGCATGTGTGTTGCTGTGATGCTGAAAACTATGTCACTGGTATTTTACACATCAACCATTGAAACCAGCAATGATAAAATAGAGGAATTAAAGATTTCTACTAACTTCTTCAGTTTGATATTGATCAAACATGCAATCAGGATGCATTGATATCGTTGTTGTT
>NW_006408537.1:21889639-21896867 GCF_000296735.1 Chrysochloris asiatica | reverse complement strand
TATGAGTGTTGATAGTTGATCCAAGAAGAATGAAGTCCTTGACAACTTCAATCTTTTCTCCATTGATAAGAATGTTGTTTATTGGTCCAGTAGTAAGGATTTTTGTTTTCTTTACATTGAGTTGCATTGATATTTACTGTTAATTGCAATGAGTAAGTTTGAAACAAAAGTGAAGGATCAGTAGTTGGAATATATGACTTTGGTGATAAAAATGATGTTGGAAATCGCATGATTGAATTTTGCAAGACCAACATTTTATTCATTGCAGATGCCTACTTAAACAATATAAAAAGTCACTATACACATAGACCTCACTGGATGGAATACATAAATATCCAATTGACTACATCTGTGAAAAGAGACAGTGGCTCAATATCACCAGCCTAAATAAGGTGAGAGACATACTGTGGAACAAACCATCTATTGCTCAAAGGCAAGTTCAAGCTGAATAAAATTAATATAACTTCATGAGATCTTGAATACATCCTCCCTGAATTTATAGACCATTTCAATAACAGATTTGAAATATTAGACACTAATAACCAAGGACCAGAAGAGTTGTGGTATGACATTATAAACAATCAAAATGCCATTAAAAGGACAGTAAAGAAAGAAAAGACAAAAAAGAATCTCAGAAGAAATTCTGAACTTTGTTGGTGAACATAGAGAAGCTAAAGTGAATTAAATAAATTAGGAAATAAAAGATCTGAATAGAAAATTTCAAAGGGCAGCTTGAGAAGACAAAGTGAAGTATTATAATGAAATGTTCAAAGATCTGGTGTTAGAAAACCAAAAGAGAAGAACACGTTCACCATCTCTCCAGCTGAAATAATTGAATACAAAATTTTAATCTAAACTTTAAATATTGAAGCATTCTAGAGGCAAACTAGTGAATAATGCAGAAAGCATCAAAGGAAGATGGAAGGAAAACACAGAGTTACTGTACCAAAAACAAATGGTCAATGTTCAGCTATTACAATTGATAGCATATAACTAAGAACCAATAGTACTGAAGGAAGAAAACCAAGCAGCACTGAAGGCATTGAAGGCATTGGTGAAAAACAAGGCTACAGAAATTGATGGAATACAAATTGAAATCTTTCAACAAACTGATGCAGCAATAGAGGCACTCATTTATCTGTGTCAAGAAATTTGGACTGTAGATACCTGGCCAACAGATTGGAAAAAACCCATATTTGTGTCCATTGCAAAAAGAGGTGACTCCATGGAATGCAGAAATCACCGAACAATATCATTAATAAGCCATGTGAGTAAAATTTTGCTGAAGATAATTAAAAGACATAGAAGTAGGGATATAATTGCTGACATCAGATGGAACTTAGCTGAAAGATGTTTACTTGTGCTTTATTGACTATACAAAGTCTTTCAACTGTGTGGATCATGGCAAGCTATGGATAACATTGCTAATATTGGGTATTCCAAACACTTAATGGTAATCATGAGGAAACAAGAGATAATTATTAGATAAGAACAAGAGATACCGAAGGGCTTAAAATCAGAAAAGTTGTATGCCAGGGTTGTATAATTTTACCATACTTATTCAATCTGTATGTTGAGCAAATAATCTGAGAAGTGGGATTATATGAAGAATGTGACATCAGAATTGGAGGAAGACTCATTAACAACTGCAATGTGCACATGACACAACCTTGCTTGATTAAATTGAAGAGGACTTAAAATATTTACTGATTAGATCAAAGACGTGTGGATTACACATCAATGTAAAGAAAACAAAATTCCTCACAATTGGACCAATAAATAACTTCATTATAAATGGAGATAAGATTGAAATTGTCAAAGATTTCATTTTGCTTGGCTCCACAATCAATGTTCATGAAAGCAGCAGTCAAAAAATCCAGTGACATATTTCCTTAGGCAAATCTGCAAAATCCCACTTTAAAGTATTTAAGAAGAAATATATCAGTTTGAAGACTAAGGTGTGCCTGGCCCAAATCATGGTATTTTCAACTGCCTCATATGTTTGTGAAAGTTGGACAATGAATACGGAAGCTCTTAGAAGAATTTATACATTGACTTTCGGTATTCAAGAAGAATGCATGGATTGCATGTACAAAGTGTATGAATTACAAGAAGAACTAAAAAATCTGTCTCAAAAGAATTGCAGCTAAATTGTTCCCTTGAGGAAAGGATGGCAAGATTTATACTCTTATAATCCAGATATTTTATTGGGAAGGACCAGTTCTGGAGAAGGACATCATGCTTGGTAAAGCAGTGTGTCAGCTAAAAAGAGATAGAACCCCAAGGGAATGAATTGACACAGTAGCAACAGAAATGGGTTCAAGTGTAACAATTGTAAGGATGGTGTAGGACCGGGCAATGTTTCACTCTGTTTTGCATAGGGTCACTATGATTAGGAATTAACTTGATGGCACCTTTCAAGAACAACAATAACTAGTTTATATGGAGTATCTAATGTTTTTCACTTAAGCATTTTGGATATTTTTGTTGTGTTTGGGAAAAATGATTTTGTCCTATAGAATGGTTGTGAACAGTTTGAGACACAAAAAACATTCCAAGACATATCATAATCAAACTCTCCAAAATCAAAGACAAGGAAAGAATCCTGAAGTCAGCTCAGGAAAAACGGAATGTTACCTACAAATGAAAACATATAAGATTAAGCTCTGATGTCTCAGCAGAAACATTTGGGCAAGAAGGCAAAGGGGAGACATATACAAAACTCTGAAAGAAAACACTGCCACCATCTGTCCAACAAAGCCGTCCGTCAAATATGACACAAAATGAAAACATTTCCAGATAAACAGAAATTAAATTTTTTTTAAATCCAAATAAAATCTCCAAAATATACTAAAAGGTGTTCTTTGGATTGAGAACTAAACAGAGAAATTAACATGCTTTACGTGGCAATGCCACCCAGAATTCAGTACAGATATGGAAGTGTCCAGAGTAGAACAAAACTACAAGTCTGAAAATACGGAATCTGAGATGTCAGTATATGATCAGAGCAACTACAAAATGAAGCGAGGAGGTAAGGTAGATATAAAGATAGAATGTTTGAAAATGGAAAAGAAATAAATAAGGTACAGGGTAACCTCAAAGAAACTTAATATACCATCACATCAAATCAAGAAAAGGAAAATACATGAAGATTTATAAACATTTAAACTATGAAGAAATTTATAAGAAAAAGCACAAAAAAATGAACTCAGCACAGAAAACATGCAGACCAAAGAAATCAGCAACACCACAAAGAAACTGCAAAATACAAATTGGGCTGCTGATCTCATGGTCAGTAGTTCGAAACTACCAGCTGTTCCACTGGAGAAAGATGTGGCTTTCTGCTCCTGTAAAGATTTACAGCCTCAGAAACCCTGTACAAGGGTCACTATGAGTCAGAATCGACTCCACAGCACATAACAACAACAACATCAATAATTACATGGAATATCAATGGATTAAATGCATCAGTCAAGAGGCAGGGAGTAGCAGACAGATAAGAAAACAGGATCCTCCGATAAGCTGTCTACAAGAGACATACTTTATGCACAAAACCAAAAATAGATCAAGAATTAAAAGGATGGAAAAAATATACCAAGATAATTGCAATAAAGAATGAACAGGAGTGGCAATATTAACTTATGGTAAAATCATAAGAGAAAGGAACTTTTTTTTTTTTAAGATGGAAGAAATAACAGTGGATTTTTATATCACTAGATCTGGTAGGGAAAATATGTTGATGCAAAAGAAAGCGGGGAAATGCTAGAATGATGTCCTTGAGTAAGAATGAAGAGATAACCTGGATGGCCTAGCTTTTAGAAAGCAGTAGGGACAGATCATTCTTTCTAACAGTCTCTGAGACAGAGTATGCTGGTGCACACATGAAAGTAGTAAAATAGAGGTGATGGTGAGAATCTGGAAGTTCTCTTTTAACTGTTCTAATTTTATCATTTTGACTTGTCTCAAGACAAACAGCTATATGTGAGTCTAGAATGGGTGATGGATTAATACTCAGGCAGATGGTAATGTTCTAGCTTTCAGAATGTTAATTTAGGCTCAGTCAGGTCTCCAGCTAGAGTCTGGACCTAATTGGATGTAGAGTGGGGTCTCTAAGTAAGGGGAATTTAAGTATTCATTTGGAGAGGAGGAGACTAGTAAGAATGAGGCAAGGCATCAGGGTCTCAACACAGAAAGTTGGAGCTTAGGGTAGGCACTGATTGTAGTCGTGGCTATAATCTGGAAAATAATCAGAAAATCAAGGCTAAACCCTGAGGAAAACTAAATGAAGGGGGAAAACTCAGCTTGGTGTGTGTGTGTGTGTTTGTGTGAGATGCAATGCCCACCCCAAGTATAGTCAGAGCCCAGCAGAAATTCTAGATCCAGATCCCATGTCTAATATTTTGCTAAGGTGTTAAAAGGTCTGAACCAACACATGTTGTTATTGTTAATTGTAGTCAAGTCTGTTCTGACTCCTAGGATCCTGTATAGGATTTCCAAGGAGCAACTGCTGACTTTGTGGTGAGCAGTCCAGTGCTTACCCAAGCTTTTATTTGTTATTGTTAACTGCCGTCAAGTCGATTCCGACTCATAGCAAGCCTGTATAGGGTTTCCGAGGAGCAGCTGGTGGGTTTGAACTGCCAAACCACCAACCTTGTGGTTCCCAGTCCAGTGCTGATCGTACAGTGCCACACTATTTACATGATGACAAATGGTGGGATCCTGTGTATTATTTTAATGTTTTGTTCACACAAATTTGTAAATTTTACCAAATAGCTAAATATTGGATTTGTTCCAACAAGGTCTCTGATATTGCAAAATAAAACAGCATTTCCTAACTGAAGCAGATAGAAAAATGTTGTAATAAAATATTCCTCTGAAACAATTCCAATATTTTATTTTGCTGCAATATATTATTTTATAAGGTAGATACCATTATATGAAATGAGAAAACTACATCATAGTAAAGCAAAATATCCAGATCACAAAACTGTGAGGGACAGGTTGAGAACATGATTCTGACTTCAATTCTGTGATTACTTATTTGAGTTACTGTGTGCCTTGGTTTTGGCCTCCAATTCCTTCTAAAGAGACACCATTCCGATTAAGCTTTTGTCACCAAAAGAGAGATTTTTTTTTTTCTTTATGCTAAATAAGTGTGAAATCATATTCAAATCTTGTATATATCAATGTTGTTGTTAAGTGCCATAGGGTCGGTTCTGACTCATAGTGACCTCTATAGGTTTCTAAGACTTTAAATCTTCATGGGAGCAGAAAGCATCGGCTTTTCCCCAAGGAGAGCTTGCAGGCTTGAATCATGGACTTTTGTGGTTCACAGTCCAGTGCTTATGTACGGAGCTACCATGCTCCCTGTATCTCTAAATATGCTCCCATTATTTTCACTAATTATTGATTTCAACTTAAATATGCAAATATGTTCACATGAATGAGCCATAATTATTTTTCCTGCAGAATTCTAATGCACATTTTCCAATATTTTGCTGTTGTCTTCTAAATACCATTTCTAAAGCTATCTTTTATAACATAAAGACTATTTTTGATTTGTTTATCAAAGAAGAATAATGTTGGTATCGCTTGTATTAGGGTAATTAATACCAGTGAATTCATGTCTTGCTATTTCTACAGTGAATGCTGTGTTTTTGATGACAGACTAGTGCAGCGTGACAGAAAAATAGGAGGCTGGAAGAAAAAACTGATGCCACTTTTGCACCTGGATTCATCTTATAGGCAGATACTTTAAAAATGAGTAGTCAGATAATGAAGTACACTTTGTCATCACTAACCAGAGCAAGTAATCAGACTTAGGGAAGAGACCTGTGCCTAAAGAAATCTGTCGATAAGTTGACAAAACTGATTTTTATAAAGAGCTAATGGGTTTGACTGTTTAAGTGCTTGCTTGGGAGAGCATTATGAAGACAAAACTTCTAACAATGTCAGGGCAATGTAGAACTAAGCTTCAATTATTTACTGTACTACTATTTTAAGATCAATATCCCTTTAATTTATACTGTTTGGGACCTATATAGAACTTTATATCTCAGTATGTTGCTCTACTATCTGGAGAAGGTGGTTGTTTTTTTTTTGTGTGTGTGTGTTTTTTGTTTTTTTTTAATGTGCATGACTATTGAAAATTTCATCCTGATATGTGGAGCTTGGCTTGGTAAAAAAAACAAAACATACATCAAAAGGTCTTTCTTTAGAAAATGTGGGGCCAGAACTGGGCATACTAGTTATGTTCTGAGTGTATTGATTAAGTTTTCTGATTTCGTTTTGTCTAACATTGTTGCTTTTCTGGAACCTGAGTGGCCTCTTAATAGAACAGCGTTAGAAACAATGGGCATAGTAAATAGCTTACTCTTAGAGAAAATCCCCAAGGAATTTTCAGACACACTTATTTAAAAACTAGTTTTCCATCCCTAAACCTAAACAAACTGGAGTTGAATAATCCATCAATTTTAATACTAAGGAAAATATTTCTTGTTTAAAGAAATAAACTACTCCCCTGGGACTGCCCCTAATTCCCCTCAGTTTTTTACACGGTTATACTGCTTCACATTAAATTTAATCACTTTCTTTATAAATAAGACTTTCATATGGTACAAAAATAAAAATCACATAATAAGGTATACACTGAGATGCTTTACTCCTACTCCTCTGTCTTTTTACACTGTTTTCTCCACTCCTTATAAAAATCTATTTTAATTTTTAGCACAGTGGTTACAAGTCGGGCTGCTAACCTCAAGGTCAGCAGTTTGAAACTACCAGCTGTTCCACAGGAAAAAGATGCGGCTTTCTACTCCTGTAAAGATTTACAGCCTCGGAAACGCTATACAGGGTCACTATGAGTCAGAATCTACTTCACGGCACCCTACCATCACTAGTGTACAGTCTTGGATTATTTCATTATGCAAATACCATCAAATTCTAATAACAAATATTTATTTCTTCATCCACTGTCTTACTGTTTTTGGAATCTTGAGTATATCCGTGAGATACGTGAACATGTTTCCAGGATCAATTTAATTGGTATGTAAAGGCATTCTTCATTTTTTATAGCTGTATAGGATTGTACTATATGGTGCATACTGAAGTATAACACAATTTTTTTTTTACCATTATTTGTTTCTTTCCAAATTTTTACTCCTACAAATAATGTTGCAATGAATTGATTCTAATTAAATTATCCTTTTGTACTGTTGTTGTTGTTGTT
>NW_006408537.1:21886934-21889539 GCF_000296735.1 Chrysochloris asiatica | reverse complement strand
CAGAGCGGCTGGTAGTTTCGAACCGCTGACCTTAAGGTTCACAGCCCGATTACAACTATGTTATTGTGGTTTTTGTTAAATGCTGTTGAATTGGTTCCAACCCATAGAAACCTGCATATAGTTTCTGAGGAGGGGCTGGCTGTTTTGATGAGGGGGCTTAAAAACATTTGTGGAAAAAATGCAGTTAAATGACAATAGATTTTTTTCCATGAATTTCTTGAAGCTCCCTCATATATCTGTAAGATAAACTCTCAGAAATTTCATAGCTTTCTAATTTACTAGTTCCAGTCAGTTTGTGGTGGAATGGGGAATCAGAAACCTGCCACATAATCAGATAATTAAGTCTAAAAAATAATATGTTACTTATGAGCACATTATTTCAGATCACAGTCCTTATGTTCTTATTTCATAATTGTCATTTGAATTATGAAAGAAATATAAAAATCTATTGAAAAACTCTGAATAGGAACTGGAAACCAGAAAAGTATACTGTGAATAAGTCATTTTCAAGATCTGTACCAGAGAGGACCGGATTGAGGAAAAACACATCCTGCAATTAAGTATACATGAAAAGAAAGCTAGGTCGGGCAAAATTTTATCCCTATAAAAAATCAGAAAATATCAGCTAGCAGCTAGCTCAGTGAAGCAGCGTCTGGGATGAAAGGGGGTCATGATGCATTCATTCAACAAAGTTTATATACTGCCATCAAGTTGATTTCAACTCATAGAGACCCTATACAGGGCTTCTGAGACTAAATTTTTATGGGATTAGATAACCTCATCTGTCTCTCATGGGCCTGCTGGTGGGTTTGATGACCTTTAGGATAGCAGTCCAACATCTAATCCACATAATCACTAGGGCTTCTTCTGCAAAGTTACTGCTGTTGTTATGTGCCATTAAGTTAGTTCCAACATAGCGACCCTGTGTACAACATAACAAAACACTGCCTGGTTCTGTGCCATCCTCACAATCGTGGTTGTGTTTGAGTCCATAACTGCTGCCACTGTGTCAATCTATCTCCTCAGGGGTTGTCCTTTTTTTTGCTGACCCTCTACTTTACCAAGCATGATGTCCTTCTCAAGAGACTGGTCCCTCCTGGTAACATGTCCAAAGTATGAGAGATGAAGTTTAACCATCCTGGATTCTAAGGAGCATTCTGACTATTGCTTCTTCCAACATAGATTTGTTTGCTCTGCTGGCAGTCCATGGTACTTTCAATATTCTACTCCAAAAACATAATTCAAGTGCATAGATTCTTCTACAGTCTTTCTTATTCATTGTCCAACTTTCATACTTTTCATAGTCAATGGAATACAAATAAAGTTGTTTGTTTGCTTGTTTCTTATATTCTCTGCTCTCAGCCAAGATTCCTTTGGTATCAGCAATGATATCTGTCATTACATGTCCTCTTCTGAATCAGTTTTGAATTTTGGACAGCTTTCTGTTGATGTACTATTGTAACCATTTTTGAATTCTTTTGAATTCCTTTGATGTGATATTAATGATATTGTTTGATGACTTCTGCATTATGTTGGGTCACCTTTCTTTGGATCAGTTGACCAGGTAACTGTCTTCCAAAGTTCTTGGCATAGACATTAGCACCTGCAGTGCTGCATCAGTTTGTTGAAACATTGCAATTTTTAGTCTGTCAATTCCTGAAGTCTTGTTTTACACTGATGTCTTCAGTGCAACTTGAACTTCCATTTTTGTAGTCTAAAGAAGACAGAAGGAAATATGTGTATTCCTTCTGTCTTTTTTTGATATTTCCTGCATCATTAATCTTTTTCCCATAAAATCCTTCAATAGTTCAAGTTGAGGTTTAAAGTTTTGTTTCAGTTCATTCAGCTCGCAAAATTATGAATCAAAATCTATTAAAAGGGAAAAGACAGTCTCGTCAACAAATAGTGCTCGCAAAAGTGGAAATCCATTTTCAGAAGAATAAAACAAGCCCATATTTCACACCATGTACAAAAAAATGAACTCAACATGGGTTAAAGACCTAAATGTAATATCTAGAACTATAATCAAGGGAAAAATAGCTACAAGTTTAGGGGCAATGATGAATGGAATACCAAACATAACAAAAAATGCACAAATTGCGGAAGACAAAATAGATGACAGGGATCTCCAAAAAATTAGCCATTACGTGCATCAAGGAGTCCTGTGTGGTGTTGCAGGATAAGCACTGGAATGCAAGGTTAGATTGAACCTCAAACTTGATGATTCAAACTCATCAATTTCTCCTCAGAAGCCCTATTCAGGGTCACTATCAGTCAGAACCAACTCGAGAGCACTTAACAACAACAACAATGTGCATCAAAAGATTTCAACAAAAAGTAAAACAAGAATTTACAGATTGTGGGAAAAAAATCGGCAATGGCATATCAGGTAGGGACTGCTCTCTAACATTTATAGAACAGTTCAACACCTCAACAAATAATCCAATTTAAAAATGGGTGACATTTAACTTACACTATGGTAGCGTAGTGGTTACGAATCGGGCTGCGAACCATAAGGTCAGCAGTTCGAAACTACCAGCTGCTCCGCGGGAGAAAGATGAGGCTTTCTACTCCCGTAAGGATTTACACCCTCGGAAACCCTGTA
>NW_006408537.1:21884529-21886599 GCF_000296735.1 Chrysochloris asiatica | reverse complement strand
GACCCTGTATAGGGTTTACTGAGGAGCACCATTAGCCATTAGAGAGCTGAAAATGAAAACAACAATGAAATATTATCTTATCCCAGCATTATTTTTTTTTTAATTTTAAATATGAAAAACAACAAATGTTGGAGAGGGTATGGAGTGTATGGGGCCTCCAACATTGCTGGTAGGACTGTAACATGATGCAACCACTGGAAAACAGTATGACACTTTCTCAGAAGGTTGGAAATAGTAATACCATATGACCCAGCAATATTTTTACTTGGTACGTATTCTCAATTAACAACAGCTAAGATACGAATAGAGATATGCATACCCATGTTCAATACATTAAAATTCACAATAACAAAAAGATGCAGACAGCCTAGATGCCCATCAGTGGTGGAATGGTTGGTACATACACACAATGAAATATTACACAACCTGAGGGAGCAACAATGAATCTGCAAAATTCCACATAACATGGAGGAATCTGGAGGATAGGTTCACAAATGAATCAGTTGCAAAAGAACGGGTATTCTATAAATTACTGCCGTTAAAAAGTTAAGAAAAGGTTTTCATGCAAAAAGTAACATTCTAAGATAGTTACCAGGAGGGAAGGAAGACGTAGTCACTGGTTGGGGTGTAGATATGTGCTCACTTAGGTGGTGAGGAAGGCAGTTAAAAAGAAAAGGAAAGGAAATTGCTTTCTTTCTCTTTGTCTGGCGATTTTTTCCCTTTGTACTTGAAGAGATATAATGTATATTTATTTTCTTATGACAGACCACTGAGACGTTATCCACAAATAGAAAACTGGAAAGGAAAGAAGTTGGGGGCTGCAGAAAGGAGAAAGAGAGAGAAAGACAATTTAGAAATGTTGTATTGTATATATACTATTGTTATTTGAAAAAACAGAAAAATAACATACATATAAAATCTTTTTAGAATTCTACTTCATGAATAGGGAAACTATAAACATTTTTTCTTATTCTCATGTTGTATTGAAGCTTCTCTGACTTTGGAGTACAAATCAGATTTGAAATTGTATGAAAGTTTGGGGGTTTACTTTTTTTTTTTTAAATAGAGTGTTGCTGAGCGTGTTCTTCCCTTTTGATTTTCTAACTCCAGGTCTTTGCACACTTCATTATAATACTTGACTTTGTCTTCTCAAGCTGCCTCTTAAATTTTTCTGTTCAGCTCATTTACTTCTTCATTTCTTCTATGCACTTTAGCTTCTCTATACTCAAGAACAAATTTTAGAGTCTTGTCTGACATTTACTTAGGACTTTTCTTTCTTTCCTGTCTTTTAAATGGCATTTTGTTTTCTTTCTTTATATAATAAAGGTCAAATTTTGGCTTTTGTAGAATTGTTTTGATTTTCTCCTGCTTCAACCTGAACTTGCATATGAGCAATTGTTGGTCTTTTCCACAATTTGCCCTAGCCTTGTTTTGGCTGATGATATTGAGCTTTTTCACCATCTCTTCTCACAGACACAGTCAGTTTGATTCCTGTGAATTCCATCTGGTGAAGTCCATGTGAATAGTCGCTTTATATGTTGTCTAAAATAGGTATTTGCAGTGAATAAGTTGTTGCTTTTGCAAAATTCTATCATGTGATCTTCAGGGTCTTTTCTATCACTAAGGCCGTATTTTCCAAAGACTGATCCTTCTTCTTTGTTTCCAGTCTTTGCATTTCAATCACCAGTAATTATCAGTGCATCTTGATTGCATGTTTGATCAATTTCAGACTGAATAAGTTGGTAGTTGTTGTTAAGTACTATCAAGTCGTTTCTGACACATGTTGTTGTTGTTGTTAAGTGCTGTTGAGTCAGTTCCAACCCATAGCAACCCGTATAGGGTTTCTGAGGAGCAGCTAGTGAGTTTGAACCATCAACTTTGCAGTTCAAACAGTTTTTCAGTTTGGCTCATTAACCCACAGCACCACACCAGGACTCTGAAGAAGTTGGTAGAATTCTTCAATTTAATCATCACTGGCTTTAGTGGTTGGTGCATAAATTTGAAAAACAATTATATAACTGGTCTTCCTTGTAGGTGTACAGCTATTATTGTATCACAGGCACCATTGTA
>NW_006408537.1:21882570-21884209 GCF_000296735.1 Chrysochloris asiatica | reverse complement strand
ATCAACACTACTTTAAGGAATCAGCTCTTCCCCAGTCATATTTTGAGTGTCTTCTTACTTGTGGGGTTCATCTGAAAACATTCTGCTGCTATTTATATGTGCAGTATAGCTGACAATATTCTGGTGCTATTCGTGTTTTCTTCGTTGCACTATATCTGACAATGTTTCTCTGCTGTTCATAAGGTTTTCAGTGGATAAACATTGAGAGGTAATCTGTTTCTCCTTCTTCCTCTGAAACCTGTCCACCATGGGTGACACCATGGGTGACTCTGCTGGTATTTAAAATATTAGTGACATAGCTTCCAGCATCACAGCAACACAAAATCCACCACAGCACAACAAACTGACAGACAAATGATGATCATCTACAGTAAAAGCAGCAGCAAAAAAAAACAACAACAAACCCCACCATCCTGTAAGAAGAAACAGAAAAATGTCAAAGAAAAAATATAATTATCAGAGACTGAACAACAGATGGTGAAATTAGCAGAAAATAACTTTAAAATAGCCAAGATTAATATGTCAATGAGTCTTCAGAAAAGATAAAAATTAGGAAGAAATGGAGAACTTTGGAATAAGTATATCCAATCCACTGCCACTGAACTTATTTGACTCATAATGATCCTTTAAGGTAGAGCAGAACCGCTACTTAGGGTTTCTGATACTGTAAATCTGTAATGAGAGCGTCAGAGTAGCTGGTGAGTTTGAACTGCCAATCTTATGGTTAGCAGCCCAACGTCTAACCAGAATAGATATGTTGTTGTTGTATGACATCAAGTCAATTCTGAGTAATGCCTACCCTATCTAGGGTTTTTGTGAGCAGCTGGTGAGTTTGAACTGTCAACCTTACAGTTAGCAGCAATTCAATGCTTATTCTCAAGCACCACAGCCTAAAGAAGAAGCAAATGGAAATTCTGTAACTAAATAGTGTGTCTAAAATCAAATTCAATTGTATCTACTAAGTGGTGGTATGGCACTATAGAATAAGCACTGGACTGCTAACTACAAGGTCAGGGGTTAAAACACATCAGCTTGGAATTCTCCATGAAATGGGGCTAAGAAAATCTACCTCTCAGGGCTGTCATGAGGGTGATTTGGGGGGCTTCCTGGATGTTTGAGACCTGATCTTGTGCCCTTGGTGTGGAGAGCTGAGTTGTTAGCCTTGTTCCAAGCTGCTGAATGTTCTTCATTCCCCTTTATTTGGAAACAAAGGTGGGGAGTGTGAATAGGAATGGGAGAATAGGAAATGAAGAAGGTGTCAAGGTTTGGGTGCAGTAAGTACTTTGTGGGAGGGTATTTGTGTGAACCCACCACTCATCAGTCACTTTGTTGTATTGATTGTGTTGCTGTTATTCTGGAAGCTCTGCTATGGGTATTTTAAATAGCAGTAAGGCCACCCATGGTAGACAGGTGTCAGCTGAACGTCCAGACAAAGAAAGACTAAAGAAAAGGAGAGATGAACTACTCTGAATATTTAGTCACTGAAAACGTTATGAATAGCAATGGAATACTGTCAGCACCAAAATATTGAATATTCAATATTTCAAAATATGATTAAGAACACCAAAATATTGTCAGATATAATGCCAGAAGATCAACACCTCAGGTTGGAAGGTACTCAAAATACAACTGGAGAAGA
>NW_006408537.1:21870972-21881895 GCF_000296735.1 Chrysochloris asiatica | reverse complement strand
AGGTTGGAAACAAAGAGGAAGGATAGTAGTTGGAAAATAAGGTCTTGGTGATAGAAACGATGTTGGAGATCACATGATAAGAATTTTGCAAAGCCAATGACTTCTTCATTGAAAGCACCTTTTAAAAAACAATATTAAAAGACAATTATACACATGGACCTCACCAGATGAAATACATAGAAATCAAATTGATTACATCTCTGGAAAGAAATGGTAGAAAAGCTCCATATCATCAACCCAAAGAAGGCCAGGGGCAGACTGTGGAACAGACCAGCAATTCCTCATATGCTAGTTCAAACAGAAGGTGAAGACAATGAAATCAAGTCCACAAACGCCAAAATATGACCTTGAACATTTTCCACCTGAATTTAGAGATCATCTGAAGAAAATATTTGAGGCATTAGACACTAACGATCAAAGACCAGAAGAGTTGTGGGGTGACATCAAGAACAGCATACAGGAAGAAAGCAAAAGTGATTAAGAAGGCAAGAAAGAAGGAAAAGATCAAAACAAGATGTCAAAAGAGACCCTGAAACTTTCTCTCCAGTGGAGAGATGCTAAAGCAAATAAGGACGAAATGAGGAGGTAAAAGAGCTGAATAGAAAAGTTCAAATAGCAGCTTGAGAAGACAAGGTCAAATCTTATAACAAAATGTGCAAAGATCTGGAGTTAGAAAACCAAAATGGAAGAACACTGTCAGCGTTTCTCAAGCTGAGGCAACTGAAGAAAAAATTCAAGCCTCAACTTGAAATATTGAAGGATTATGTTTGCAAAATATTAAATGATGCAGAAAGTGTCAAAAGATGATGGAAGGAATACACAGAGTTACTGTATCAAAATGAAATGATCAATGTTTAACCATTTCAAGATGTAGTATTTGATCAAAAGTCAATGATCCTGAAGTAAGAAGTCCAAGGTGCATTGAAAAAATTGGCATAAAACAAAGCACCGGGAAGTGATGGCATACAAATTAAAATATTTCAACAAAGCGATGCAGCACTTGAGGAACTTGCTCATCTTTACCAAGAAATTCAGAACTGCCTGGCCAACTGAACTGGAAGAGACCTGTATTTGTGCCCATTCCAAAGAGAGGTGTAGACTGCAGAAATCATTGGACAACATCATTGATATTACGTGCAAGTAAATTTTTGCTAAAGATAATATAAAAAAGAATGCAACCATATATTGACAGGGAACTTCCAGAGATTGAAGCTAGATTCAAAAGAGCATGTGGAACAAGGGATATCACTAATGATGACAGATGGATCTTGGCTGAAAGCAAAGAATACAAGAAAATGTTTAGCTGTACTTTATTGACTGCAAAGACTTTCAATTATGTAGATCATGACAAGCTATGAACAACATTTCAAAGAATGAGTATTCTGGATTACTTAATTGTGCTCATGAGGAACCTGCACATAGCCCAAGAGGCAGTTGTTCAAAAACAGGACAGTTTTAAATTAGGAAAAGTGTGTGCCAGGATTGTATTCTTTCACAAAACTTATTCAATATGGTGTGGTGTTGTGGGTTAATACGCCAGACTGCAAAGTCATTTGACCTGCAAGGTTGGTGATTCAAGCTCACTAGGTGCTCCTTGGAAACCCTATACAGGGTTGCTATGGGTTAGAATTGGGTTGACAGCACTTAACAACAATATTCAATCTATATGCTGAGCAAATAATCCAAGAAGGCGGATTATATGAAGAAAACTGTGACATCAAGATTGGAGGAAGACTCATTAATAACCAATGATATGCAGATGATATGACCTTGCTTGCTGAAATCGAAGAGGACTTAGAATACTTATTGATGAAGGTCAAAGACTACAACCTTCGGTATAGGTTGTACCTCAATATAAAGAAAACAAAAGTCCTCATAACTGTACCAGTAAACAACATCAAGATAAATGCCGAAAAGATTGATGGTATCAAAGATTTCATTTTGTATCAACACTCATGGAAGCAGCAGTCAAGAAATCAAATGATGTATTGCATTAGACAAATCTGCTGCACAAGCCTCTTCACAGTGTTGAAGAGGAGAGATGTCAGTTTGAAGACTAAGGTGCCCCTGACTCAAGCTATAACGTTTTCAATAATCTCATATGCATGCGAAATTTGGACAGTTAGTAAGGAAGACTGTAGAAGAATTGATGATTTGAGTTATGGTGGTCATGGTGGTTGTGAGCCGTGGAGTCGGTTCCAACTCATAGCGACCCTGTACAGGGTTCCCGAGGCTGTAAATCTTTACGGGAGCAGAAAGCCTCATCTTTCTCCTGTGGAACAGCTAGTAGTTTCAAACTGCTGACCTTGAGGTTCGCAGCTCGATTGGTAACCACTACGCTACCAGAGCTCCGTACGGTATTGGAGGAGAATACTAAAAGTACCATAGACTGCGAAAAGAACACACCAATTTTTGTTGGAAGAAGTACAGCCAGAATGCTCGTTGGAAGTTAGGATGGCCAGACTTTGTCTCTCACACTTCAGACGTATTATCAGAAGGGACCAGTCCCTGGAGAAGGAGATCATGTTTGGTAAAGTGGAGGGTTGTAGAAAAAGAGGAAAACCCTCAGTGAGATGTGTTGGCACAGTGGCAGCAGGAATGGGCTCAAACATAGCAAAGATTGTGAGTTTTTGTGCAGGACTAGTCAGTGTTTGGTTCTGTTGTGCATAGGGTCACTATGAGCCGTTAACAACTCAATGACACCTACCATCAACAACAATTTGTGTTGGATGGGAGTGCAGTGGCTCTGTAGGATAATCACTGGACTGCCAATCACTTCTCAGGAAAAAGGTGAGGCTTTCTGCTTCTATAAAGATTTATAGCCTCAGAAACTCTATCCATGTTCTGATTCTCTATGAGTCAGAACTGACTTTAGGGCATTTACCAAGAACAGCAAAAACCCTTTAATATAAAAAGAAGTAAACAATATAACTATGCAAAAATAAAGATTGGTTTTAAAAGTATGTATTATTTATATAATGAATTAAAATGTTAACAATTATAATATAGTTATTTATTTCTTGATATCTTTAACATGCTAAGTGAAGAAAAGGAGATGTCAAAACAAAATGCATCATGCAATCATACTTTAAGATTCCTGGTGTGGCACTGTGAGGTCAGCACTGCACTGCAAAGCACAAGGTTGACAGTTGCAACCCGCCAGCTGTGCCTCAAACCCTATACAGGGTCGCTATGAGTCGCAACCAATTTGACAGCACTTAATAACACAATAATACTTTTGTAAAAATATGCATATAGTCACACAAATATATATATTTGCATAGAAACAGCTCTCGTATTAAAATGTTGTTTTCTATGGCTGGTGAAATTACAAGTGATATTTTTATCTTGTTTATCTAGGTTCCCTAACCAAAATAATGCATGTTGAAGGTTTCTGTGGGCTTTTCATATCCTTCCTGTATTTTTGCTATATCCCCTGCTGTGAGCTTATTGAATAAATAATCTTTAGAAAAATTAAGTGTTACTGCCATGTAATGATTAGCCTTGCATCCAAGCTGCTCTATGGGGTAAATACATTTCTGTGGGCTGGCCCAACTACTTTGTATAATATTGAGTGTAAAGACAAAATGTATTTGGAGGTTTCAACTAATATTCTTTGTTAAATAGGTATTCTCAGATGGGAACTTCATGTTCTGTTCTAGACACTTTTCGCTTTGGCAATGACTTGCTCCTTTGGGTCATGGCAAAGCTCAGAATAAACAAGAGAAAATCTGTGCTCATACTTTGATTGGCAAGTTTAATTCAGACAATCTGCAAATTTGAGGAAAAGATTCCATCCACTCTCTCTTAGCTCTTTTTTCCCTCTCAAATTGACCAAAGCTCTTCCAGTTTATCCACAGCCATGACTGGGTTCAGATGTGTGTACATAGAGTTCTCTTGGCACAGCTCAGCACCAGAATCCAGCGGAACTTAGTCAATTGTAAGCCCTCGAGAGCGCCTTTTAGAACTGCATCTCTGGTTTCCTGGGTGATATAGACATCTGTACTCATGTGAGAACAATACACAACTTTGTTATCAGAAGTGCATACTACTTCAGTTCTGTACAGGAAGGAAGAAAATCTGAATATGCACAGCATTTAGATTAAGCTTCTGGAAAAAAGAAGGTGGGGAATTAAACTAGGAATGTGTTAGATAGCACTAAAAGATTAAAATTGAATACCCACAAGGAGAGGGTAATCAAAGGCCAATGCATGAATACATTTATTTTTCCATTCTCTAGTATGGCAATAAATGTCTCCTGAAATAACACAGGTTTCATTTAGCTATTAGGCTTTTAAAAATTCTTACTAATGCAGGACATCCTCACTTTACAGAATATTATAAGGATATGAAAATGACTGTGCAATGTGGTCTGAATAATGTAAGGGCAAATTTATGATTGTTCTGTGAGCACTGGAATTTTTTCTCAAAATGTTAAAAAACAAAATTATTACTGTTCATTTTAAATCTGGGAAATAAAATGCACCATTAATATTTTTTTAATTTTTAATTTAATATATTAAATGATAGGTAATTAAAGTGTTTACATAAATTTTACTAGAGATATTTTGATAAGTGTTTGTGTTATTGTTATCGTACAGCTTATGAAATGAAATCAACATCTTTCTATGCCTAAGTGACTGATCATTCTTCTGCATTTAAACTAACTTCTAACACTTTACCCTTTCCACTTTCGATGTTGAAAAATATCTTTGTTGTTACTATTGTTAGGTGCCATCAAGTGAGTTCTGACTCTTAGAGACACTATGCACAATAGAACAAAATACTGCCTAGACTTGCACCATCCTCACAATTGTTGCTATGTCTGGCCCATTCTTTCTACCACTGTATCAATTTGTAGTGTTGGGGGTCTTCCTTTTTTTCACTGACAATCCATGTTCCCAAGCATGATTTCCTTCTCCAGGCACTAGTTCCTCCTGATAATATGTCCCAAGTATGAAAGACAAAGTCTCACCATCACCACTTCTATGGAACACTCTGGCTGCCCTTCTTTCAAGACAGATTTGTTAATTCTTCTGGCAGTCTATAGTACTTTCAATATTCTCCACTAACACAATAATTCAAATCGATTCATCTCTGGTCTTCCTTATTCATTATCCAACTTTCACATGCATATGAGGCAAGTGAAAATGTCCTAGTTTGGGCCAGGCACACCTTAGTCCTCAAACTGATATCTTTGCTCTTTAACTCTTTAAAGATACCTTGTGCAGAAGATTTGCATAATGCAATAGATCCTTTGATTTCTTGACTAATGTGTCTATGACTCTTGGTGGCAGTTCTAAGCAAATTGAAGTCTTCAACAACTTCAATATTGTCTCTATTTATTAGGATGCTATTATTGGTCTAGTTATGAGGATTTTTGTTTTATTTACACTGAGGTTCTATCTGTTTTTTAACAGATCTTCATCAGTATTTTAAGTCCACTTCATTTTCAGCAAGCCAGGTTGTGTCTTCTGCATATTGCACATTGTTACTGAGCTTCCTCCAATCCTGATACTACATTCATCTTCATGTAATCCAGCTTCTCAAATTATTTGCTAAGCATACAGATTGAATAAATATGGTCAAAGGGTACAGCCTTGACACACACCTTTCCTGATTTTAAACCATTCAGTCTCCCCTTGTTCTGTTCTAATGACTGACTGTTGGTCTATATACAGGTTCCTCATGGGCACAATTACATGTTTTAGAATACCAATTCTTCAAAATGTTATCCATAGTTTGTTACGATCCACATAGTCACATGCCTTTGCATAGTCAATAAAACACAAGTAAACAGCTTTCTTGTATTCTCTGCTATCAGTCAATATCTATCTGTTATCATCAATGATATCCCTTGTTCAACAACATCTTCTAAATTAGGCTTGGGTTTCTGGCAGCTCTCTGTTGATATACTACCGACACTGTTCTTCAATTATCTGCAGCAAAATTTTACTGTATCTGATGTAAATGATATTTCTCAAAGATTTCATCTGTTGGGTCACCTATCTTTGAAATGACCACAAATGTGGATCTCTTCCAATCAGTCAGCCGATTAGCTGTCTTCCAAGTTTCTTGACACAGACAAGTGAGTGCTTCCAGTGCTTCACTAATTTGTTGAAAGATTTTTACTTGAATTCCATCAATTCCTGGAGCCTTGTTTTTCATCAATGCCTTCAGTGTTACTTGGACTTCTTCCTTCCATACTTTTGGTTCTTGGTCATATGGAACCTCTTGAAATGATCGAACATCAATCAAATTATTTTTAGAATGGTGAATCTGTGTGTTCCTTCCATCTTTTTTTTTTTTTTTTTTTTATGTTTTTAGCATCATTCAGTATTTTGTCCACAGAATCCTTCAATATTTTAACCCAAGGCTTGAATTTTTCTTCAGTTCTTTTAGCATGAGAAATGCTGAGGGTGTTCTTCCCTTTTGGTTTACTGACTTTAAGTCTTTGCATATTTCATTATAATATTTGACTTTGTCTTTGGGCTGACCCTTGAAACTATCTGTTCAGTTTGTGCTTCCTTGTTTCTTTTAGTATATCAACAGAGAACTGCTAGAAGTTCAAGCCAGATTTAGAAGAAGATGTGGAACTAGGAATATCATTTTTTACATCACATGGATCTTGGTTGAAAGCAGAGAATAACAGAAAGCTGTTTACTTGTGCTTTATTGACTATGCAAAGGCTTTTGACTGTGTGGATCATTTCAAATTATGGAAAACATTGTAAAGAATGGATATTCCATAATACTTGTGCTCAGGAAGAACCTGTATATCGACTAAGAAGCAGTTGTTCAAACAGAGTAAAGGGATACTAAACTGTTTAAAAGGAGCTCTGGTACCATAGTGGTTATGAGTTGGGATGCTAACCTCAAGGTCAGCAGTTCAAAACTACCAGCTGCTCCACAGGAGAAAGATGAGGCTTTCTGTTCCCATAAAGATTTGCAGCCTTGGAAACCCTGTGCAGGATTGCTATGAGTTGGAACCGACCCCATGGCACATAACTACCACCACCAGTCAGTTTAAAATGTGCCAGAGTTGTACTCTTTGACCATACTCAAACTATATGGTGAGAAAGTAATCAGAATATTGTTCAAAAATATCTCTAAAAGTTATTTTAATGAGAAGCAGTTTGCCAGCATTATTTCCTCTAGGACAAATTATCATTTTGGTTATTAACATTGTTCTTATGTTTGTCAGTAGTCTCATCTTTATTAAGTTCCTCTGATCACACATGCAGACTCTCCTGAGCAGACTGTCAGTATCTCCATGTCAGTATCTCCAGCTCTTTACTCTATAACTCTATTTATACACAATTCAAATTTTATTTTCAGTGTTTACATTGTTTCTTTTTGGCACTTTTATCATCTTGGTCAATTTGATTTTTTCAGTTATTATTTTTTATAATATACCACATGAAATTAACACTGGGAGCTAATTTGGCAATGCAAGTGCATGCTTTCCTGCCTGTGTGAACTGAATAACAGATGTGTAAAGGTGTCGTACCGTAGGATAAGCACTGGACTTCAAGGCTGGTTTGAACTAAAAGGTTGGTGGTTCAAACTCATGAGCCGCTCCCAGGAAACCTACGAAGTGTTGCTATGAGTTAGTACCAACTCCATAACACTAAACAACAATGACCAACCACTAACAGGCTTTGAAAGAAGTGATGTGATTCGTGATATGGATTGAATTGTGGCCCCCCAAAATATGTGTTGTAAATTCTAAAATATATACCTGTGGTTATAATCCCACTTAGGAATGGGTTTTCTATGATATTTTAAGAGGTCATATCAGTGTAGGGTATATTTCAGTCAGTCACCTTTGAGATATAAAAAGAATAAATTAGGACAGAAAAGTAAGCAGAGATGATGGGAGATGACAGATGCCATGCCACATGAGATCTGCAAGGAATCAAGTAACAGAAGTTGATGAGACAAGAATCTTTCTCCAGAGCAAACAGAAAGAGAGCAGGCATCCTGAATTCAGAATCCTAGCCTCTTAAACAGCGAACATAATGTCCATTTATTGAAGTCATCCACTTGTGATATTTATGTGAGAGCTACACTAGATAACTAGGATGTTTGGTTGCTGCTGTTTAAAGATTTGCACCATATGAAATTACAGTTAATATACTCTGCTAACTTAAAAATTTTAAATGTTGTTGGTGAACTGTAATTATTCAATTAAATTGTGGTAACTGGAATGTGTGCAAAGTGAGGACTCTCTGTACTGGATCAGGATCATGCCTTGAAACTTAAGTAAGAAGGGATACAGTTCTGAGGGAAAAAATCATTTCTTTTGAGCTTCTGGTGATGTAACTCTTCTGAATTGTTTTATCTCTAAGTGTAGATTGCACAACAGTCTATTTTGATGGCAACACAACCCTAAAGACTCCATTGCATTAGTTTAAGTTGGTTGATATGTGGACTCCAGTTAATGATTGGAACCCAAACTGACACTCAGAATGGTTTTTGGCAGATTTGTGGAAATAGAAAAGGGTTGATTATGTAATCAGAAGAAAGAAGGAAAATAATTGGAAAAATGATGTAGTTGTTCTGAATGTCATAAGAAAAATAGAGACATCCTGTTTTTAGGGAACCAAAATTTCCTAAGGGGGTGGTGTCATATTTGAGGGGGAGAGGGTTTATTACATGTAGGTGGGTATAGCACATTAAAGTTTTCCCCAAAGCTTATCTTTCACTTGTAGTGATGGTGGTGGTGGTGGTGGTGTGCCGTGGAGTCAGTTCTCACTAATAGCGACCCTGTATAGGATTTCCAAGGCAAGGAAATCTTTAAGGGAGCAGAAATCCTCATCTTTCTCCCATGGAATAGCTGGTAGTTTTGAACTATTGACCTTGAGGTTAGCAGCCCAACTTGTAACCAATACACTACAAGAGCTCCTTATCTTTCATTTGTGGTACAATGACTTTTTTTCCTAGGGTCAAAATACCATGAAAAATAAAATTATTTAAAAAAAATCAATCACATAATATCTGAATGACTGAAGTAACATTTGAAAGAAAAATAAATGCTAATAGACAAGTGACTGTAGAGTACATGAGGGCTTTATAAAAGTGTGCTGTGCTCATTTAAGCCAATTAGCAAAAATTCATTTTGTTATTTCAGAGTATTAAAGAATTTGTCAAAATAGCTTTTGGGAAAATAACAAGAACGTTCAGAAATACTAAAATAAAGCCAAGAGATCAGATCCATGTTTACCACATTATATGAATCAATTTTGGATCCAACAAAAGGCGAGAATTCCAGGTATAATGAACTGTCATCTGCAACTTTGTGAAAGATAGATAACATCAGAACTTGATAATAGGAGAGACAATTACTGGAAAAATCTATACCTATAGAAGCGATAAGTAAAGTGATCTTATTATGGGAACAAAGAAGAATAAATTCAATGCTAATTTTAACCTTCTTTTTATTTCCCACTGATATTACATTAGGAAATAAACATAATGTTGCTCTGCCTCTGAAGCTTACTAGGGTAATTGATATAGTATCTTGTGAAATATACTTATTTCCCAGACTGGTTCTAGAAACCTTGAAGAAGAGCAGTTGGGAATATTGAAATCTGGCTGACAAACCAAAGTCTAATGATAAATGTGAGGAGGTCCATTTGGAAGTGAGAAGCACCTGGTAGGATGCCGTACTAGTTGCTAATAGAGATGATCACAATTAGCATTTTTTATTAGGGAGTCTGAATAAGAAGTAAACATCAAATTAACAGAACAGCTGAAAATGAACCAGGAGTATTAGTTTATAGCAGTGGAGAATATCATAAAATGCAGGTAGGTAGAAACTGAAGAACTGTGTTGAGGAAAACAAAAAAATGGAGTCCAGTTCAGTAAACTGAAGAACAATTTCCATAAGGATTTTAATCTGAAACTTAATTAAAAGTGCTCTGAATTTTCAAAATAGTAACTAAAAGTGTCTTATATATAATAACATGGGTATTGTAGATTGTGATCAGGATTCTGGCAATTGCAATAAATTATTCTGCCTGCCTATACCCATGTCTCTTCTGTAGTAAGAATATACTGAAATGGAATATCTGGATTGGAGCTTCCGTACCCGTATTCACACAGGTTTGTCACACAGTTAAACAAGTGACAGCAAAGAAGGAAAGAATCCACTGAGCATAACATATCAGTGGATTCCCTTTTTGTAAACACTATTGTTGAAATATTAACTGTAGCTGCATTCTAAATGCAAAGGGTAGCATGATATCATGAGAACTATTAAAAGGGCCTCACTCTGAGAAGGAGCAAGGGAGATGCATAGCTAAAAGAGGAAAATTCCTGAGGAACAGCTCCTTAAGTCTCCCCTCCATCTTTGTCCCCTGCTTTCCCACCTATAGATCTAGATAGTCAAAGAATATACATGATACCCATTTTTAACTTCCAAATTATCTTTTGTATTTTTCTTTCAATTTTTCTGATTAATTTAGAGAGAACACTTCAGTGGAAATGGTTTTAAGTGCCTACTTTAACACAATACATTTATCTTTCAACTAGAGGGGTTTCCTAGGCATTAGGTAGCCAAGCAGGAACCAATGAGTGATAGCTATTATTTAATATGGAAATAACAAAATTATACAATTCTTTAGAATTCCGTATTTGTACAATAGCTTTTTTGTTCATTGAGAAAATTAAATAGTCAGATAATTTTTTAATTAAACAGCAAAGCTAATACAGCAAATGAAAAGCAATTTGGAACCCATAAATTCGTTTAAGAAGGCTTTGCTAGTTTGCTCTCCCCTAAGAAGAAATAGCAGCATTATTAGAAAACTGAATAGAAAGGAAGGGTGAATTTTTTCCTGTTTGATCTTTCTGGAAAAATAAATGTTCTTTGAATTTTATTTCTTACCTTTGTATTTGTAATTCAATCAAAACTGCAGTTATG
>NW_006408537.1:21852742-21866172 GCF_000296735.1 Chrysochloris asiatica | reverse complement strand
CAGGAGGAACCAGTCGCATATCATGTTTAGTAAGGTGGAGGGTCAGAGAAAAAGAGGAAGACCCCAACGAGATGGATTGACCAAATGGCAGCATAGATGTATCATTTAGGAAATAATGTATTTCTCTAGAAAATCTGTTTGACTAAATACGTTTAAGGAACTCTGGCAGCATAGTGGTTAAGAATTGGGCTGCAAACCGCTAGGTCAGCAGTTTGAAACTACCAGCTGTTCCACAGAGAAAGATAAGGCTTTCTGCTCCAGTAAAGATTTACAGCTTTGGAAACCCTTTACAGGGTCGCTATGAGTCTGAACTGACTCCAAGGCACACAGCCACCATGGTATTTTAGTAAAATTTTAGTGGCAATTTGGAACCAGTACTTTTTATAGGAAGTCCACACTTAAAGGTAATTAAATGGATCTGTGTCAGGATATTATTCTAATTTTCATCCATTTATTAAATTGTAGCTCAGAGACTTTGTTTAAGGAAACTAAATAACCCTCAGTCATACTGACTGATATTTTTCGTTAGTATTAAATTGAAAATTTGAGTCCTTTCATGTTTGAACATTTCTACACTCTCTGAATCTCATTAGATCTGCAAAATCACATGAAAATCTTGTGAACTTTTAAAAAACGGAGATGAATTAATGCATTTGAATTATGGTATTGGCAAAGAATATTGCATATGCCGTTGGGTCTCAGAAGAATGAATAAATCTGTGTTGAAAGAATTATGGCAGATTACTTGGAAGTGACAATGGTGAGACTTTGTCTCTTTTACTTTGAACATCATGCTTGGTAAAGTGGAGAGTTAGCGAAAAAGAGGATACCCTCAATGAGACGGACTGACAACTTGGCTAAAACAGTGAGTTGTAAACTTAACAATTGTGAGGATGGCACAAAACTGGGCAGATTCGTTCTGTTGTAAATAGGTTGTTATGAGTCCGAACTAACTCAATGGCACTAACAACAGCAAAGGATCAGAAAGGAAGAACATAATTTATACCTAAAATGTGACATTTCACTGAAGAAGCAATGAAAGGAATCAATCTTGATTAACATTTTCAAGTGTTAGAAATAGAAGTATCTACTAATCTACTAATGTTAAACCTCTGAATAAATTGCCACCAGGTGTCAGGAGCTCTGGTAGCGTAGTGGTTAAGAATCGGGCTACGAACCTTAAGGTCAGCGGTTCGAAACTATCAGCAGCTCCATGGGAGAAAGATGAGGCTTTCTACTCCCGTAAAGATTTACACCCTCGGAAACCCTGTACAGGGTTGCTATGGGTCGGAACTGACTCAACGGCACTTAACAACAGGTGTCAGGGTAATGTCTGAAACATCATCTCTTAAAGTTTGGACACAGCCAGTGCCACTACCAATTCATATGAGCTGATCTTAGCTCGAACAACAATATATCCAACAAACCATTCTTAATGTTTAAACAATCACTGGACACGTTCTGCATGGTACGTGGGTAATTTTCGATTCTCTTCCAAATGCAATCCCATTGATATCTTCTTTATTCTTTATAAATGGCTGTTTACTGAGTCTGAGAGTCACTAAAAATAAAATTAAATTAAAAACTCGAATTTCTTTCTCATCCTTCTCAAAGTTTCTGCTTTATTCATTATATATTTTACTTTCTCACCAGAATAAGAAGTGAGTTCATAATTTCATTCCCTCTCACTTCCTCTGCTGCTGTTGTTGTTCAGTGCCGTGGAGTTGGTTCTGACCTATAGTGACCCTTATATTTCTGAGGAACTGCTGGTGATCTTGAACCACTGACCTTATGTTTCAAACCAAATTTGAAGTCCAGCACATTAACCCACAGCACCACACCAGGACTCCCTCACTTCTTCTAGCACCTGTGTATTTATGAAACCTATTTCACTGACTTCTATTCATTTGCCTGTGAATTATTATTAAACCTTTAGTTTCTTCTCCCTTTCCTTAAAGTCAGTTTTTTGTTTAAGTTTCTAGATGTCCATTTGATTCTAGTTTCTCAAAACTCTGCCCTGTGTTATTTGATTTTTCCTTAACCATTGTTCTTGTTCTTGGCTGTCATTGAGTAGGCCGGACTTAGGGCATCCCCATGAACAATGGACTGAAATGCTTCCAGGTCGTTTGCCATAAATAAGATTTTTATTGGTTAATTTTTAGAAGTAAATTGCCAGATCTCTCTTCCTAGTTCATCTTAGTGTAGAACCTCTGCTGAAACTTGTTCAAGCATCATTGTAGTTATTGCTGTTAAGTGCCATCAAGGTAGTTCTAATTTATAGTAAACTAGTATAGGGTTTCTGAGGAGCAATTGGTCGGTTTGAACCACTGACCTTGTGTTTAGCAGACCAATGCTTATCCTACAGAGTTACACTAGGACTCCATTCAGCATCATCGCAACACAAAAACTTCTGTAGATGGGTGATAGCTACGCTTGAGGTATATTGTGGAGGAATTGAACCTGGGTCTCCTGCAAGGATGGTGAGGATACTACTACTGAAACACCATTAGAGCACTATGGTTTTAATGTGCCTCATTAACACACTCTCACAAGTACATTATGACTCATAGCAACCCTATGGGCTAGAATAGAAATACTCCATGAGCTTTCAGAGACTGGAAATCTATATGGATGCAGACCGTCTATGGAGGAGGAGCAGCTGGTGGGTTCAATCCACCAAACTCTCTAGTTAGCAGCCCACCACTTAACCCACTGCACCACGGGGCTCCTTTTCCACTATTTGTTGTTGTTGTTGCTAAGTAGTGTTGAGTTGGGACAACTCGTAGCCACTCTGTATAGGGTTTCTGAGGAGCAGCTGGTGAGTTTGAACCATAGACCTTAAAGTTCAAAGCAACCTTTTTGTCACATGTTTATCCTTTGTTGTTATTGTGAAGTGCCATCGGATACTGTATAGGGTTTCCAAGGAGCAGCTGGTGAGCTTGAACCGCCAACCTTTCAGTTCAAATGGTTTTTCAGTCTGGTGCGTTAATCCACAGCGCCATACCAGGACTCTGTTTATCCTTTAATGACTCTCAAAATTACTAATGATTGTTTTAAGAAACAAGTTAAAAAGAAATGAAAGAACTAACAAACCAACCCCTGGCATTCATATCTAGGCCTGACTGTTATGAAAGCTGGACTGACACTCATAATTAGGTCAAGTTGTTTTCTTGTCGGACATAAGCAATGTCATACAACATCACTGACAAATAAGGTCAATTTGAGACTATGATAAGTGAGATGAAAGCAAAGTCACTGTGCAATCCACAAAACACCAATATCCTCCTGTTTCAGCTGAACCTAGTAATGTAGTGGACCACTTGTGGGCTACTAATTGCAAGGTAAATAGTTAAACTCCACCAGCCACTCTGCTGGAGAAAAATGGAGCTTTCTGCTCCCATAAAGATTTACAGCCTCAGAAACCCCACACAGGGTTGTTATGAGTCGGAACCAATTTGACAACACATCACCACCTATCACAGCTAATCTGAGTTACTGCTGGTTTACCAATTATAGAGATAAAATGTATTGAAATGTCCAGTTGTAGGCAGGAATACATGTGTATATGTGTATATGAGTAACCTGACCAATAAGAATAACACATTTCTCTGAAGGTAATGATTTTTTCAGAGAATGTACACGTGACTCAAGGAATTTCCTAGTCACTTCCTGGAGTTGCTCACACACAAAAAAAGATGTTTCTTCTCCTGTTGCTATGCTGGAGCTGCCAACAGCCACTTTTCTTTGCGATGTAGAGAAAATTACATGATAGTGAGGAAAAAAAATTGAAGTCAACATGTAGAGAAGCATGGTTAGAAATGGAAACTGAGGACCTTGTCGGAATTCCTTGGTCTCAAGTGTGCTTTAGTCTAACACATCTCTACCCTTGTTGGAGCCCAACTGTTCATATGTCCTTTCGATTCTGTGAATTCAGTAGCTTATTTTCTTAGTTCCACTGAGTAGCTGTAACAAAGAATGTTAGTATTCTAAACTGATGTACTTATCCACATTCAGTTGCTGGTGTCAATCCCAGTGTTTTGGACTGGAGCAAAGAAAGAAAGAATAAACATAATGTTTTTACTCAGAGAGTTTTAGAGGAGGGATGCACGTAAAGACTCACATAGACTGCAGACTTTGACCATGATCTGTAGTTTGGGTAAATACCTATTTTTATGGGTAGTTAATGCCCATTCTAGATCTTTCTGTGATCTTCCAGTCATTTTTTAACTCTGGAAAGATATTCAAAATGCATATTATTGAGAATAACACAGTGGAACAGTAAACAGCATAAAAACTGGACTACGTGTTTTCTTCTCCTTGTTCTGAATTAATTTTATTTTCTAAAGAAACACATTTACATTTAGTAGTTAGGTCACAGCTTTGCAATTTGCAGAAATAATAAACCTGAGTCTTACTAAATGAAAATGAATGACCATCCCTAACACATTTTATTTTACCAGACTTCTTCCCCATCTGGGAAAAGGATTCTTGGTGTTAGCTTGAACACATGATTAAATACGGGGAAATGAACAAGCCACAAATTTCATATTTTATCTCATGTAATTTTTTTGTGAATAAAAAAAAAATTGCTGCAGTAAATTAGCTATTTGGAAGACTCATGGCTATTAGACATAGACTAGCAGGGTGGGAGAAAAGGAGTCTCAAAAGAAAGATATGCTTGATATCCTGCACTTATTGTGGGAATGCTTTCAAAATTGACAAGAATTGTATGAGGGGCACGTCCTTTTGACAAGCCAGGCAGCCATGGTTCTTCCTGTTTCACTCCTTGTTGGCATCTTTAGGCCGATGACCTGCCTACCTGACAATGAAGCCATATGTTTATAAATAAGGTTAAAAAGATACAGTTCTGGGCTAACCAACTTCCCTCCTCAGGAAGTCAGGGGGTCATGATGCAGTAGGATATTTGTTGTTGTTATTATTGTTAAGGACCATCCATCCAGTTCTGACTCATAGCAACCCTCTAAGGGTTTCCCAGGAGTGGCTGGTGTGTTTGGACTGCCAACTTTGCAGTTAGCAGTCCAGCTTATCCTACAGTGTCACACCAGGATATTTGTTATCAGGGATTGAACAATACAATTAGTTGCTTAGGCTGGAAGAGGAAGTTTTCTTAGTCTCCACAAATGCAGGTGGTCACACAACACATAAGCTTACAGTCCACTTAAATAGACTATAGTTGGCCCGGGGGAGACTGGCAGTAAGTTCTTGTTGTTCTTAAGTGCTGTCGAGTTGATTCTGACCCACAGAGACTCTGTATAGGGTTTCCAAGGGGCAGCTGGTGAGCTTGAACCACCGACCTTGCAGTTCAAATGACTTTGCAGTCTGACGGATTAGCCCACAGTACCACACCACTCCTCACCTATGGTAAAAAGGGGGCTATGCCTGGAAAAGTCACCAGGACAGCTTTTGTGAGGATTATGGAATGTTTCTTGTATCCTATGTGATTTTTGTAATTAATAATTTCCATGTGCTAATGTGTGTACAGACTCTGATTGAAAGAACATGATGCTTTTGCGGCCATCCATATTAGTTATTCATGCTATTTTTATAATAGCATTAGGGTCTAGAAATCAGGTAAAATCTGTGAACACCACACATCTTAAAGTGTTGTCTTATGTGTTGGTATAATTGAAGAGATATAACCATGCAAATGAAATGTAGTCTCCTTTGATATCATATTTACATTCATTGTGGTCCCTAAAGAGCCATGAAGGACACAACTGATTAGATGATTTATTTATTTATCTATTCAAAAAGTATTTATCTAGCATTGATCTTGTGTCATGTACTAGTCTAGACACTGAGGATACAGTGATAGAGCATTCATAGTCCCTGCCTGCAAGGAGCTCACATTCTCTAGTTGACAGCAGTCTACTGAGGCTTTAGGATATGGCTAGTCTTCACAGTCTTTAGTTCTTACGAAAATGACTACTTCTCTCTGAGTGCATGAGTAATGAATACTCATAAGGTCCATAAGAAAGTTCCGTTGTCCATGAGGGAAACAAAGAATCAGGCTTACCTCAGCAAATTCTACAGCAGACCCAAGATTATTTGGGTGTGTTTTTGCACCTGAATATCTTCTTTGCTAACGTATTGCTGCTGTTGCTGTTATGTGCCGTCGAGTCAGTTCCAACCCATAGCGACCCTGTATAGGGTTTCCAAGGAGTAGGTGGTGAACTTGAACTGCCGGCGTTGTGGTTCAATCTGACTTTGTAGTCCAGCACATTAACCCAAAGCGCTGGTCCTTTGGGGTGATGTCAACAGCCTTTAAAAAATTTTTTTTCTATCTATAGATGGTTTATACAATTAATTTTCCAAACTATAGAAAAACATAAACAGTGAAAGGAGGCACTATTGCATTTTTTGCCTGAAGAGGAACTGTTTTTGTAAAATCAAGATACACAATGACTCTAACTACTATAAGTCTACCCTTTCCCCTTGCCTTGACTACCACACCAGTTCTCTTCTCCAGATCTCTAACCTCCATCTGCTCACTCTGTGGATTAGTAGCAGCTCTATTAATATGCCCTGAGTCTTCTTTAACCAGGAAGTTGTGCCACCTAACAATACTCTTGAATTAAAAAACCTATTCAATGACAAACAACAATGACATAATCAAGGTCATACTTTGGCTGCCATGGACTTGTTTTAACTTTCTTCATCATCAACTTGAACTTGTATATGACCAATTGTTGGTTGGTTTCACAGTCGAACCCTGGCCTTGTTCTGACTGATGATATTGAACTTCTTCATCGGCTGTCTCCACAAATGTAGTGGATTTGGTTCTTATGTGTTCCAAGGTCCATGTTCACAAAACTAGATAAAACTGTCCTTAGGGAATGCTTGCTATTTTGACAGCTATGTCCCAAGTTCCACAAGGACAGGAGGTATTCTCTCCATAAAATAGAGCAGCCTCTCTTTCTTTATCAACTTCAAAGTAGGCTAAAGAACATGTTTGAAATCTGAATTCTTAGGGGCTGGTTTTTTAAGGGCAAATTTCATCAGAGCTCCTTATAGCAACCCTGCTGAGTAATTGAGCATGTCCATCAAATTCCCTAGGTTGCCACCCAGCAATGAATGAGGTAAAATTATATGACTTCTTAAGGCTTTTCAATTTCTAATCTTTATGATATAATATATAATGCTTCATAAAAATGATCTTTTACTAGTTTGAGTAATAAAACAAGCAATTATTTTGTTTGGCAAGTGTTGGTACTGTAGGTTAATGTCTTCTGAGTATATTATTGTTGTTGTTGTTGTTGTTAAGTGCCATCGAGTCGGGTCCAACCCATAGCGACCCTGTACAGGGTTTCTGAGGGTATAAATCTTTACGGGAGTAGAAAGCCTCATCTTTCTCCCATGGAGCTGCTGGTAGTCTCGAACCGCTGACCTTAAGGTTCGCAGCCTGATTCGTAACTACTACGCTACCAGAGCTCCTTTCACCTTGATTGGGAGTCCTGTGTGGCGTTGTAGGTTAATGTATCAGACTGCAAAGACGTTTGAACTGCAAGGTCGGTGGTTCAAGCTCACCAGCTGTTCCTTGGAAACCCTACACAGGGTCACTATGGGTCAGAACCGACTCGACGACACTTAACAACAACAACCTTGATTGAGCTCTAATAGTATTGATATTGAATAAGTCACATTCTCTGTGCTTCAAGAAACATCTGTGGTGTGTTTTCAAACTCACACGTCCATATGTAAAAATTTGGAGGAATGGGTAGGAGAATGAGATTTAGGGAGAAATTTAACTGGTCAGGGGGTTATCATACAGTAATTAACTACTTTATTTCATTTGATGAATTAACCTACACTCTCTTTTGTCCCCATTTAATCAGACATCTTTCTGACAGATTTTCCCAGGAAAATATTTGTTCTTTCTTGCTGGCCTTTCAATAGTTACTAGAATGCTCTAGATGGGGTAATTGGTAATTCTTGTGATATGGTAAAATTCTTGCCTACTATGTGGTTGACCCTGACTCAATTCTCATTGTCATTGCACCCGTTTGTCAGTTGAGGTTTGTGTGTTGTTATGATGCTGTAGGAGTCCTGGTGTGGTGCTGTGGGTTAAAGTGCCAGACTACAAAGCCATTTGAACTGCAAGGTTAATGGTTCAAGCTCACCAGTCACTCCTCAGAAACCCTATACAGGGTTGCTATGGGTCGGAATCCACTTGACATCACTTAACAACAATGATACTGTAACTGTTTCAGAGGAACTCCAGACTAAAATGTCATTGTTGTTATTGTTAAGTACCTTCAAGTCAGTTGTGACTCATACCAACTCTGTGTAGGATTTCTAAAGAGCAACTGGATAGACTAGCAAAAAAGACCTAGCTATCTACTTCCAAAAATCACAGCAGTCTGATCCACAACCAATCATGAGGACAATGAAGGGCCAAGCAACAGTTCGTTCAGTGGCACATCGAGTCACCATGAACTGGAGTTGACTTGACGCAGAAGCTAACAACAACAGAATGAGCTGGAAGACATATATTTCAAGTTGAAGCCCCATAATTTACACAGCTCATGACACAGTATTTATCTGTTGGATGAGTAAATAATGTTTTAAGTATTTATATAGGTTGATAAACGGCAGAATGTTAGCAATACTGAAACATTAAGCTGCCAAAATATGATCTATAGTTTGGGAAATATTTTAACACAATGTTTTCCTATAGGCATATACAATTTCAATTAATACATTTGTGTGTGTGTTTGTGTGTGTACGTTGGCAAATTAAGCAAGCATCTGTATGGTTTAATTGAGGTATTCCTAGCACACATTCCTAAAATATCTACCCTAGTCTATCATTTTGGTTTGGTATTTTGAATTGAAGGACTTTCTTCAAGAGTACTCAATTAAAATGCAAATACACCCTTCAGTGTAATAATCTCCCCTGTGGCTGAGATTAGTCTCCAAAGGAGCCTGAGATAGAGGGGGAAGGCATCCCCTTGCACTGTTTACCTCTTCTTTACCCACAACAGCCTGAGGTAACATTTTCACATAGGTTCTAAAATACTTGAAATCCTGCAGCTTTGTGGAGAAAGACTGTCAAATTAATCAAAATAAAACACACTCCAGAATTTAGAACTTGCAAAATAGCAACCGTAGGCATTACTTTTTTCTTTTATGAATCCATGGCTGTTTAGGGGGATAACAACCGTGGATCAAGGGGCGGGAAAGGATTTAGTTCTTATTTCAATTTAAGATAATCATCATCAGTTTCTCAGAAAAATTGTAAATGGCAGTATCTGAAGTTCATTGCAAGTTCTTGCTATTAGTTTTTATATCTTTAATTTTCTTGAAAGATGAGGTTTTGCTAGATTGCCTTTTGTCTTTGAAAAATATGTTTACTCCTTGGGCACTCAAATTTTTCAGGGCAGCATTGATGATTTGAAAACCATTGCAAGTGCTCCCATTATGTTATCTGTTACTTTAGTAAAGGACAGAAGGTAGAGCCTGTGAACATCAGATTTTCCTGTCTGTTTACGCAAGCTTAGTCTATGCTTTCATCTATAATTCAATTGCTTCCCTTAATCAGGAAAGTGCTGTTGGGGGTGAAAGTCTCCTCCAGCCCACAGTGAATATGATGTTCAACACCAAACTATTTTAATATGTACTGCTGATTCAATGCAAGTATTAAAATGATAATGAAATTTTCAATCAAGGAGTTCCAAAGACCTCACAAAACACCAAGTGGATAATGGCTTATAAAGAGTTTCAAAAATTTTGACAATATGGAAAACGTACCAAGGGTAAGTAGATACACAAAATTAAAATCATGAATCACCCTTTTTATGTAAATTAATTTATCTAATTAACATTATGAAATCTTGTACTTGTTATATTTTAATGGAAATGATGTAAGACTATTTTCACCTACACTGTTGTCACTGTTGCCATTTAGACATTCTTCTTGTGTTCAGCTTGCCTCTACAACATTTCACAAGCCCACACATTCATTTTTTAAGCAAATGTAAGAGATTCTAAATATCTTACCTAGCAAAGAAGAAAAAAATACCAACCTTGAATTCATCTCTTTCTCTGATGGCAAATCTCTTAGGCCCTCTGAAAAGAAGACTGACTTATATTTGAAAAGATTTGGTGGGGATATGGACAAAGCACCTAAATAGTAACTCATATTTATTATATGTGTTTATTAACCTAGAGAGAAAGGGAAAACAATTATGTGAAATATAAAATACAGCATTTGTTCACTCTTAGTTTATAGGTCACTCCTTAATATAAAACCACTATTCTTTTGACTCTAAGACTTTTAGCTTTTATTTTATTTTTGAAATATATGCATGCCTCATAAGTTTCTTTTCAATCTGGTGTTCTTTTTATATTACCATATTGTGGAGAGAAGGGAAGCCAAGGAATTGCAAGAGGCCAAGCCCACCCAATTTGTTATTCTAAAACAAAGATAAAAAGTAACTCCCAATGATGCACACAGGAAAGAATTCTGAGATCTAGGGCAGGAAACAGAGCCTTCTGTCACTTTTTCTACCACTTGCCTCTTTGGGACATTATATAACAATTATATAACAAATGTGGATTTTTGCATTATAATGTAATAGTAAAGATTCAGAATAAATGGGTGGTCCATCAAAGGATGAATGTGGTTATTTGCATGCAATGGAATATTATTCATTCATAAAAAAGGAGTGAAATTCTGATACGTGACATAGCATGGTTGAACCCTGAAAACGTTATGTTAAGTGAGAAATAAGCCATGTTAAGTGAGAAAAAAGACAGATATTATATAATCCCATTTCAATGAAATATTTAGACTAGATAAACAAATTCAGACAGAAAGTATTTTAGTGGTTACCATATGCCGGAGGCAGAGAAGAATGGGGAGTTATTGCTTAATGAGTTGATTGTACCCTTAAAATTACTAAAATGAAAATTTTATGTTATATTTATTTTCTCATAATAAAAAATAGTGGAAAAAAAATGAACTGAACTGGAGAGATTTGGTTTGCACCTATCTCTTTGTCCATGCTGTGAGCTTCTTTGAATTTATTAATTTTATCTGTAGCATTGATCAGAGGAGCCCTGGTGATACATTGAGCTGCTAACCAAAAATGTCAGTCGTCCAAATCCACCAGCTGCTTCCCAGGAGAAAGATGAGGCATTCAACTTTCATCAAGATTTACAGCCTCAAAAACACTATGAAACAGTTCTACTCTGCCCTTCAGGGTTGCTATGAGTTGAAATTGAGTCAATAGCAGTGAGTTTTGTTTCTCACTAACCCACTGCCATGGAGTTTAGTTTGTTGTTACTGTTGTTGTTGTAGTTAAGTGCTGCTGTTGAGTCAGTTCCAACACAGAGCAACTCTGTACAGGGTTTTTAAGGAGTGGCTGGTGAATTTGAACCATCAACTTTGCAGTACAAACCGAACTTGAGGTTGAATGTTTATCCTATGGTGCCACAGCACTTATCAAAGTGGCACATTAAAAAGTAAGTACTCAAAACATGTTTGGATGAACACTGAATACAGAAATAAAGATAATAAGATGGACAGATTAGGAAAACTGTAGCTGACAACCAGAAGAGTCAGAAGTTATAATACTTTACAAGGATACCTTTTCAGTGTTGAGTCCGTGTTATCAGGAAGGCTTTTGGTCTTCCCGCTTCCCTCTTATCTACTATTTATCTTCACAGAAAAATACAGCACATTTTCTTCAGTCTTGTTTTAGTCTATTTTGTGCTGCCTGGAGGTTCTGGCTACTATTCCACAAGAGATCATCTGCACATTTTTGTTTTTCACTCAGGACTGTTCTCCCTATACTTTATTTGACCTTGATATGAATGTAATTGGTTCCTGTTTGGCTAACTCAACAGAGATCATGAACAAGATAATGTTGAACAAATCTAGTTTTGCTCAAGTACTCTCAGTGATCCATTTTCAGCTCGAGTTCTTCTACAAGTAATTCTGGGTTTTCCCACATACTTTGTATGATTGTGTTAGCAAAGGGTCACATTTTAAACTTTCTGCTTCATCAGAGAACTTTATGAGTTTTTTTGCTGCTTGACTTCAACCTTCTTTGTAGCTATTTCCCTAGGGAAAGTTATGACTTTTATTTAAACTTTTATTTAAAATTTTTTTTTGTCCACATTTCATGCTTTTTAAAAATAGTTATAGTGTTCTGATTGGTATACAGTAAATTTACATATTTAAAATATACAATAGTTAAGACCTTGGCTGATGCATATACAGATAATACCATTACTACACTTAAGATAATGAACATCTCTGTCACCGTCCCTTCAAATTCATTTGATCTTACTGTCTATCTTCTTCAGGGCCCTTGATCATTTCATCAAGAATTGAGGTAAAGGGATGAACTTTTATTTGTATATTATCACAAAATGCTCCATTCCATGTTATAACTTATCAAAACTTACAGAAAGAATCTTCTTTTTACAGTTTAATATAATTTTATTATTTCTTGTATACATAACCACTGAGGATTGATTTTGTGCTTTCTAATGGAAACGAGAACAAAGTGTTCCCCCAAATCCATTCTTCCACTTTTCCTTTAGTAATAACAACCCTGAGTTTTATATGGCCACATAGTCTCCCAACTGAAAACCCTGTTTCTCGGTTTCTCTTGAAGGTTGTTGTTGTTGTTGTTAAGTACCGTGGAGTCGGTTCTGACTCATAGGGACCCTGCACAGGGTTTCCAAGGCTGTAAATCTTTACGGGAGCAGAACCCCTCATCTTTCTTCTGCAGATCAGCTGGTAGTTTTGAACTGCTGACCTTGAGGTTAGCAGCCCAACTTGTAGCCACTACGCTACCAGAGCTCCTTAAGGTAGTTCTGTCCAATAGGATGTTGAGCAAAAGTGATGAACGCAACTGTCCATTGTTTCCTTAAAGGAACTGAGAGTGTATGCACTTTCTTTCTCCCTGTCTAACTGGCTAGAATGTACTTGTGATGTCTGGAGGTGGAGCAGTCACCTTAGACACTGGAATGGAAATTGCATGTTGAAGATGACAAAGCAAAGCAAGCAAACAAACAAATCAAAGCAAAACTTCCTTGGACTTCTTAGACTTAAACTATTATATGGAAGAGAAATAATCTATTTTGTTTAAGGCACTGTTACTTGGGTTTTGGAGTTTTGGTTCTTGTATGCAAAGTTGTACTTTAATTAATACACTTCTTTTGGACTCCTGGTGTGGCACTGTAGATCAGCAATGGTCTGTGAACCACGAGACTGGCAGTTCAAACACACCAGCCTCTTCTCAGAAATCCTGTACAGGGTCACTATGAGTTGGAACTGACTTGGTGGCACTTAACAACAACTCTGGTAGCGTAGTGGTTACGAATCGGGCTGCGAACCTTAAGGTCAGCGGTTCGAAACTACCAGCCGCTCCGCGGGAGAAAGATGAGGCTTTCTACT
>NW_006408537.1:21850161-21852642 GCF_000296735.1 Chrysochloris asiatica | reverse complement strand
GTAATTGTGTCTATTTTGCCCTAACAGACAAGACATCAAATCTATTCTGCTCTAATATGAGGCTTGGTCTATTTTTTTATTTTTCAATCTCACAAGATAGTCCCCTCAGCAACAAAATCATTTTGTTGTTTCACTATTGCCTCTAAACAAAGAATCTCCTATTTTTTTCTTAAATAAAAATGAACGTTTTGTTAGTGAAATCTTTTAAAAAGTAAATTCTATCTCTCTGAAATCTTTTCCTTTACTCCTCTACTGGAACTTAAAAATAAAAATGAAAATGAAACAAAACATATCCATAGCTACCAATCAAAACAAACAACAAATAACAAAAACATTGATAAAAACCCAAGAATTTTAACTAAGGGCACATTCAAATCAAGTGAGACAATTTAATATAAACCATAAAAAGAAACTTCATAAAAAATTTTTTTAAAAAAACATCTAATACTTGTTGATGCTAGTTAAGCACTACGGTTATTATTTGTAGATATAAAATATCTCATAACTTCATGGGAGCATAGTATTATTGTTCCCACTTAGCTGACAAGGAAAGTAGTCCTGGTGGTGCTATGTGTTAAGTGCTGGGCTGCTAACCACAAGGTGAGTCGTTCAAATTCACCAGTCACTCCTCTGGAGGAAGACAAGGCTGTCTGCTCTAGTAAAGATTTACAGTCTTAAAATCCCTAAGTAGCCATCCTACCCTGTCCCATATAGAATGACTATGAGTTGGAAACGACTCCATGGCAGTGGGTAGAGTAGACAAGAAAAAGGAAAAGAGAAGTTCAGAACTTGCCTAAGGTTCATACTTGGAGACGAAGGGTTGAACCCACCCTTGGTCAGCTGTGTCTCCACTCAAGCAGCTAGCTCCCTTCACTTCCTGTTTTTGGTGACCGCATGCTCAAGATCTTAAAAACACATCTCACTCATTTTAATTACTCAAGGTGAATATTGTTTTATTTAGCATAAAAAGAAATAAAATTCAGTGATACAAAAGGCCCTGTGGCAATTCAGAGTAGGGCATTTCATTGCTGGATAAAGCAAGGAGTTCATTCTGTTATTTTTTTCAACCTTATAATTTTAATTTAATCTCTTCGAGCACTGAATGAGTACTTATATATCATTGTCTCTGCTCTGCAAGATAACACGATGGCTATGTAGGATAAGCACTGGACCAAGAACCACAAGGAGGGTCTTTCGAGTTCACCAGTGGCTCCACAGGAGAAAGATGAGACTTTCTCCTGCTATACAGGTTTGCTATGAGTTACAACCAACTCCACGGCACTTAATCACAACAACTTTATCTGTACACTAACAATGCCCAACTCCACCTGAAGGAACCTTGTGTTCCTAGAAAACAATGGCAACTACCACGTCAACTTACTTTTCTATATTCTGTGAAGCCCTCTATTAAATAATTACCCTCCCCATATAGAGTACTGGTGTGATGCTGCACTCACTCAGTCACAAGGTTAGTTTGAACCACAAGGTCGTTGGTTCAAACTCACCAGCCACTCCTCTGAAACCCTATACACAGGTCGCTATGAGTCAGAAACGACTGAACGACACATAACAAAACACCACCCTCCCCATATGGTTTAAAGGACACTCATGGATGCACATTTACCTACAACTAGGTTAGACAAAGACCCTACACATTCTCATTTGTTATCTTGAAAATAATAAGCTGAGCTGTTTATCCCCACTGATCAGTCAGAGCAAAATGCTTGGTAACCCAAAATTAGTTAAGCTCCTTTCTTTTTCCCAGGTCTACTCTCAACACAGACATAGCATAGTGGTTACGAATCAGGCTGCAAGTCCCAAGGTCAGCATTTCGAAACTACCAGCTGTTCCACAGGAGAAAGATGACACTTTCTGCTCCCATAAAGATTTATAGCCTCAGAAACCCTATACAGGGTCGCTATGGGTCCGAATTGACTCATCAGCCCTTAACAACAACAATAATATATGGCATCTACAATCTAGAGTCCACCACTCATCTGTCCATTTATTGTACTGTGGTGGCTTGTGAGATGCTATGATTCTGAAGCTATGCCACCGGTATTTTAAATACCAGCAGGGTCACCCATGGTGGACAGGTTTCTGATGAGTTTCCAGACTAAGACAGACTAGGAAAAAGGAGTGATGAACTACTGCCGAATCTTTAGTCATTGAAAACCTTATGAATAGCAGAGAAACACTGTCAGATAGAGTGCCGGAAAATGAGCCCCTCAGGTGCTCAGGAAGCAACTCAGGAAGGCACTCAAAATGCATCTGGGGAAGAGCTGACTCCTCATAGTTGAGCTGACCATGTTGACCGTGATGGTGGGAATGGAGTAAAGCCCATGAGAGAAAAGCCCGTGGGACCTTCATTGCTGATGGGGCACAACTTAAAATGAAGAGAAACAGCTGTAAACATCCATTGAAAATCAGAACATGGAATGTTATGAAGCATGAATCTGGGAAAATTGGAAGTTATAAAAA
>NW_006408537.1:21841795-21846992 GCF_000296735.1 Chrysochloris asiatica | reverse complement strand
CTTAAGGTCAGCGGTTCGAAACTACCAGCCGCTCCGCGGGAGAAAGATGAGGCTTTCTACTCCCGTAAAGATTGACACCCTTGGAAACCCTGTACTGGGTCGCTATGGGTCGGAACCGACTCGATGGCACTTAACAACAACAACAACAACAACAACAACAACACTGGAAGGCACTTAACAACAACAAATTAGGATAAGGGGAGTCCTGGTGTGGCATTGCAAGATAACACACTGGACCACAAGGCCAGTTGACCACAAGGTCAGTTTGAACTGCAAGATCAGCAGTCGAAACCCATCATATGTTTCCCAGAAATCTTATACAGGGTTGCTATGACTTGACACTAGCTAAACAAACAGCTCTTAGTAACAATAACAGATTAGGATAAGAGGAGCCCTGGTATGGCACTGTAGGATAAGCTGTAAGCTGGTAACTACAAGGTCAACAGTTCAAACCCATCCGACTCTCTTGGAAACATTATATGGGGTAGTTATGAGTCAAAACCAACTGGAAAGCACTTAACAACATTAGGATAAGCACTGGACTGTGAACCACAAGGTCGGTGGTTCAAGCCCATGAGCTGTTTTGCAGGAAAAAGATGAGGCTTTCTGCTCCCTCAAAGATTTACAATCTTGGATCCTATATGGGGCCACTGACTTGAAATTGACTCGATGGCATTTAAAAACAACAAAAACATTTTAAAAATAATATAAAATTGTACACATATTAATGAGTGAACAAAACTGTGATTTGAGCCGTTATACTGCAATTGTTATTTCTTTCCTTTAAAAGAAACTCTGATTATTTGTTGTTTTTTTTAAAATATAAACTCAAGGATACAATGTACACTATTTTTGAAATCACTTCCAATGAATGTCAAAGAATCTCAGACATTTATTAAGAAAAATGTTTTAGCAGGTTTACAACCCAAAATACATACCATGGCTATTCAAACTTAAATTAGTTCCATAAAAGTCTGTTCTCATGAATTGTTCGTTGCTGAAATACTTGGTTGGATATATTAGCCTTACTTATTATATCTAGAACATAAATATTCTTATTTCTTTGTTGTTAAGTGTCATGGAGTCAGTTTCTCTAGACTACTGCTATTTTACGTTCATTCTACTGACAGAAACTTTTCTAGAATGATAACAAGACTTGATTTAATGTCATCAAGTAAATATCTCCAGCATTATGCTTTTTTCAGTGCTCTGCTAGGAAAGACTCAGTGTTAAGTATGCCATCATTTTATACTTTTTTTATCTGAAAAAAGTCTAATTTGACACTATCTCAGCACCACAGCTTGCACTGATTTTCCTTGCTACCCTCACACCCCTCAACATTATTATAATAATAGATGTTATGTAATGAAGGTAGGTCTGAAAGACCATAACATAACAGAAGGTAATTCTGCTGAATTGAAATATCAGGCCCAGCAGATGAACAGGTTGCCTAGCAACTGATACTGCAAGCTCCAGCGACTGCTCATGCCCACTGAGATTGACAAGGGAGCCATCACTGGCTGCCTGTGCCTTCCTATTTAGCAATTATGACAGTGAGACCAAAGCTCCAAGGGGGTTAGAAGGAATTAAAAATTAATGTTTAAATATATAGTTCCAAACTTTTCTTAGTGAAATTTCAAGTTTTCCTCGATATGAAATCATAGCAAGAGAGTGAGAAAAAGCACCTAGAGAATTGAAGAAGTAGAAAAAAATAGAACTTGAAAACAACCAAGATAGAAAATAGACCTACTGCGGGCTTTGGCTTTACATTTTATATTGAGATACAGTTTATTTTGCTTGAGAGGCATGTCTAAAGCATGCATGACTAAGCATGTCCAAGAAAATTGATCGTAGATTACAACAACCATGAAATGACTTTTGAATACCTAAGCAGGTGGGGCTACACATTTCCATATACTATGTTATATGCAATCATACTTATTATGTGCTGTGCTTCGATTGCTAAGCATTATTAGCTGTCTGATTTACCAGTGCAGGTTTTCAACTACAAGGAATGAAATCACTTTTTTTTTTTTAAACTGTGCAAATAATTAACTCTTATGAAACATTCCCTTTCTATACAGTTTCCAAAATAGCACTTGCTTTCTGGAGTTTGTGAGATATAGAAACATGCAGTACCATTCAAATCCATCTCTTTAAAATCCAGTTGTCTATGATTTATGGCAATCCTTTTGTGAGATATTTATGAAAGTTATTTTAACCCCTTTTGTTTTAGGGAAAAGATAGTACTCATTTTAAGATCCATTATACTGTGCATGTAAATAATTAAGTTATTATGTCTGCCCCATTTCAAATAAAATTATTTCATTTTTGCTAAAAATTTCATGTTGAAATTAATTAATTTATATTTATTATTTAGAAGTACATGGTCCAGTTAGCATATTTTAAAAATAGCGATCTCTTCCGACCCAGGAGTTCCACTAAAAAGTTATCATAGATGGTTGTTGTCATTAGTTGCCAATGAGTCAGTTCTTATGCATAGTGACCCTGTATAGGGTTCTGAGGCTGTAAATTTTTATGGGATTAGAAAGTCTCATCTTTCTTCTGATGAGTAGTTGACCTTTGGCTAGCAGTACACTGCTTATCTTATAATGCCACCAGCATTCTTTCTGTGTTAGAATGTTATTGTTACATTGGTTTTGACTCATCATGACCCTGTGTGGGGATTCCAAGGAGTGATTGATGGGTTTGAACTGCCAACCTTTTGATTAGTAGTCTAGTGTTTATCCTACAACACCACACTAGGACTCATTATGATAGAACAGGCTCCTAATAGATGGGAAAATGTAAGTTCAGGTCATTCATTGTAGTATTGATCATAAGAGGAAAAACTTGGTAACAATGTAAATGTTTATTAATTGGGTATTGATAAAAAAAAAATCAGTCATAAAATAGAATAACAATGATCGATTATAAATAATGATACAGATGTGTATTTTTTGGGAACTATATCTATGCTATATGCTTAAAATTAAACAAAATTTGAAGAAGAAAATAAATAGAAAATTCCTATTTGTATTGCAATATCCAGTGTACATTAATACTTTTGTGTGGGTACAAGCTTTTATAGTAGTTACTATCAGGAGAAAGGAGCTCTGGTGTGGTACATGTAGGATAAGTACTAAACTATTAACCACTAGATTGGTGGTTCAAAGCCACCTGTTGCTCTTCAGAACAGTGTTGCCATGAATTGGAACCAACTTGATGGTGCTTAATCACAATAACATTAGGACAAAAGTATGTGGAGCAGGGTTTTACTAATGTCCTTTTCAAAATATCACACACATTTATTACTTTTGTAATAAAAATTGCTATCATACTTGTTGCTAATTACCAATTCTATTATATGTATTAATTTATTTCTGTTTTACATCGACATACATAAACACCACCCCCACCAAATGTTTCATATCATTTGAGTACAGCATCTCTATAATTATCGTCTCTTTAATAATCCTTTTAGGGAAAAGATTGCAGATGGTGTCCCTAGGTCTTCCTTGAGTCTTATGTGTGCTTCTAGGGTCTTAAGTAAATTAACACATGAACTTTCTGAATTATAGGCAATTATCTTTTGGAAAGTCTTAAGAAGAGTTAGGGGTTTAGGAAAGAGCAAATGTAATACTGATTTCTGTCTTTTTTCTCCTTCTTTCTTTGAAGCCCCAAAGCCAATGATATAATTATCTTCTATTAATTCTATTTCATCCTCCAGTGAAATAATGAAGCAAATATTAATGAAGTAAAGCTGTGGGCGTTGTATCATCTCTAATGCAGGAGTCTGCAAATAAATATTCTATTTTGTGGGAAAATGTTTTTCTGCTGTGGTTGGTGCCTTCCACTTAACTTATTATGGAAGCAAAATGCACATGTTTATCAGAAAAGGTGAGGATATATTTGCTAGGAATTTGATGGTTTAAGAGTGTTAATTAATGCTATGATGGTTTCCTATCTCTGGTCAAAATGAGATGGATCAAAGACAATTAGTTTTGGATTTTTAATGACAATAGAAAGGACTGAACTTCTGGTAACCAATAGTTTCTGAAAGGAAGGTTAAAAAAGGGAGGACCCTGAAGTGCATATAGTCAAAAATACTTGGATGGACACAGGACAAACCTGTAGGTTACATATATAAACTTTCACATTGTCACTACCAAAGAAAGAAAGCCATCTTTGAGAAGTAGACTTCATTCAGCCACCTAGTTTACAATTATAGTTTACAAATGATCTTGGTCATTATTGTTTAGTTTTATTTTGCCTCAGTCACTTCCACTCCAAATTGAAGTCTCCTGATCTGATAGTTAGTTTTATGTCAACTTGACTGGTCCAGGATTCCCAGTTGAAATGTAGTTATCCCCATGATGAGATCTAACACAGTGTAGTTAATTCTGTGATGATTGGCTATGTACAGTGTAGTTAACTCCATGATGATTGGTTATGAGTGTTGTTGTTGTTATGTACCGTGGAGTCGGTTCCGACTCATAGAGACCCTGTACAGGGTTTCCGAGGCTGTAAATCTTTACCGGAGCAGAAAGCCTCATCTTTCTCCCACGGAACAGCTTGTAGTTTCGAACTGCTGACCATGAGGTTCGCAGCCCAATTCGTAACCACTACGCTACCAGAGCTCCTATGCTATAAGTAGGCATAGTTAAATCTACGATGCTTGGCTATGAGCAGTCAATCAACTGAAAGGATTCTTCCTTGAGGGTGTGGCCTTCTTCCAATATAATGGACATTCAGACAAAGCTTGTTCGATTTCTGCTAGATCTGGTTTTTGCATATGGCTCATCCTCTAACCTCTGGTTCTTTGGACTTAAGTCAGTGCTCTGCATTATTATCTACCTGTGTGCTTGCCTGCCAGACCTGCCTGTCTGTCTGCCTACTGAATCTATCTGCCAATTTTGGTTCATCATGGATGTCAGAAGAGACTCTGAAACTTGCTTTCCAGCATAGAGATGCTAAAGCAAATGGAAGAATGAACAGAAACTTTCAAAGATCAGCTCGAGAAGATAAAGTCAAATATTATAATAAAATATGCAAAGATTTGGAATCAGAAAACTGAAAAAGGAAGAACACACTCAGCATTTCTCAAGCTGGGGGAACTGAAGAAAAAATTCAAGCCTCGATTTTCGTTATTGAAAGATTCTCTGGGCAAATTATTGAATGATGCAGAAAGCATCAA
>NW_006408537.1:21822332-21839830 GCF_000296735.1 Chrysochloris asiatica | reverse complement strand
GAGTTTGAACTGCCAACCTTGTGGTTCATACCAACTTTGCAGTCCAGGGCTTTATCCCAGAACGTCGCACCAGGACTCTCTCTCTCTCTCTCTCTCTCTCTCTCTCTATCTATCTATCTATCTATCTATCTATCTAAGTGACCCTGTATACAGTTTCTGAGGAGCAGCAGGTGAGTTTGAAATGCCAACTTTCTGGTTCAAACCAAACTTGCAATAGAGTGCTTACACTACAGTACCACACCAGGATTCGTGTATATATGAATGGAGTCCTGGTGTGGCACTGTGGGACTATGTGCTGTACTGCAAGGTTAGTTTGAACCACAAGTTTGTTGGTTCAAACTCACCTGTCACTCCTTGGGAACTCTATACAGGGTCACTATAAATTGGAAATGACTCAACAGCACTTAGCATCAACAACAACAATATGTACATATAAAGTTTCATTCGTTTTGCTTCTCAAGAGAAACCTGCCTAACACACCTGCCGTATTGCCTACATAAAATATTCCTAAGTCTCCTTTACCAGGAAGCTTGTTAAGCACAGGGCTCAACTTAGATGAATCCTTACTCACTCCGTGTCTTTGTTATTCTGTCTTGGGTTATTATTGCTATGTAGCAAATTATCCCAAAATCAGTAATTTGAATATAGAACTATATGATTGTCTGATTCAAAATAGCCAATACAAGTCCATTTCAGCTCACTAATGCCTAGGATATCGCTGTTTATGTATTTCTTTGAATATTTTTATCACTGGGAATTTATTCATCTGTCAGTAGAAATATTTTATTGTCAATACAATTATATAACTCTAAATTCTATGATTCTTTTCAGATTATATTGGGTTGAAACCTGCTTCTTTATTTTAATCTGTGACCCTAATTTGCCTATTATATCAACGTAGAAAATGTTCCTGGATAGGGTAAACTGTTGATCTTTTGACTACTAGCCTAAAGGTTGGTAGTTCAAACTCACCAAGAGACTCCTGGGAAGACAGGCTTGAATATCTGCTTCTGAAAGGTCACAGCCTTAAAAACTCCACAGAGCAGTTCTGCTCTGTACACATGGAGTAGCCATGAGTTGAAATAATAGCATCAATCAACAATAATAGCATGAATGCTGAGTAAGTATAACCCAATTCTGTATGATATATATTTCTAATGATTGAAGAAACTAGTATATTTTCCATTTGTTTCTTGTTTCCTTTCTTTTTCTAGGCTAACTATCTTGAGATCTTCAAACTTCAGTCAAATACTTCAGTATCAGGACCTTTAAATTCCTAACTTCCTTCCTCTGTACTTTCAGGATTGTCTGTGTTCTTTCTACAGCATTATTCCAGAATTATCATCAATGACCTACACTTGGATCGCTTGGTGAATAATCAATGACAGCTTAAAATGACTTCCTTTGATATGGGCAATATAGTTTTGTTAATATAACTCAATATGCATTTGCTATTCAAGTCAGTCTATATTGCTCACACTACATTGTTGCATGATGATTGATTGCATAACTTTAGTCAGATGGCTTGATTTCAAATCCTGGATCCATTATTTTTAACTGCATGATCTTAGACTAGACACACCATGCCTCAGTTTCCTCATCTTTAAAATGAGGGTGATAATAGTATTTATGTAAGCATTGAAAAATGACACTGCATATTAGATATTTATTACTATTCCTGGCATAGAGAAAAAATAAGTATTTTAATCAATTAAATGCAATTTACACAAACTGCACTAAATTATCCATCTCTTCCTCTACCTAGGACTTATGCAGAGTCAGTGTTTTGAACATTAAGTGCCTGTTTTCAAATTACCCCTGTAAAAATTTATCTTATTTATTCATGTTGCTTATTTTACTCTTTTTAGGTATTTCCACTATTTTGGGGTCATCTGTTGAGTTGTTCAATGTACTGTTATCAAAGCCAGTGATAAAATATTGACTGCAATGGAACATATGTCATATAACCAAACCACTGGAAACCTTTTTCCTTTATACTACTCCTATCTTCCCCTCAAGTTACTCCTTATCCTCTGAGTAATATTCCTGGATCATGCTGTCAAGCCAGTAGTAACTTCACATGAATAGCCTGGCTTCAGATCCACATGCTTCCAGTTCAGAACCTTCTGGGTCTGAATAGTCCTGTAACATGGTTTTTGTTAAGTGCCGTTGAGTCAGTTCTGACCCACAGTGACCCTGAACAGGGTTTCTGAGGCTGTAAATCTTTACGGGAGCAGAAAGCCTCATCTTTCTCCCACAGAGCAGCTGGTAGTTTTGAACTGCTGACCTTGCGGTTTGCAGCCCGATTTGTAACCACTGTGCTACCAGAGCTCCTTGTAATATGGTTGTTGTTGTTGTTGTTAAGTGCCATCGAGTCGGGTCCGACCCATAGCGACCCTGTACAGGGTTTCCGAGGGTGTAAATCTTTACGGGAGTAGAAAGCCTCATCTTTCTCCCGCGGAGCGGCTGGTAGTTTCGAACCGCTGACCTTAAGGTTCGCAGCCCGATTCGTAACCACTACGCTACCAAAAAAGACCCAAACCAGCATTGCAATTAGATCAAAGCATTATGGAAGCACAAAGGTGAGAACTACGAGGGTGCATCAAAATGTTCACAGAAAAATAGAATTAAAAGATAATGGGGGGGGAAGATAATGGAATTTTTTACAAACTTTTTGAAATTCCTCATATTAATTTAGCCTTTAGGAAAAAGGGAAGACATTTCACTTGTTATATTTGACCTGGACTTGAGAATCAGGATTATTACTGATGTTGGTGGTGATTTCATTGAAAGTAATACAGAAACTCTAGACCCAGAGGAAACACTTTGGGGGTACATATTTATTGCTTATATTTGGAGGTAAATATTTATAATTTGTATTTAGGCTGACCTTTGTTGAATAGAGTACACAGAGAGATTGTGATTCTGACTTTCTGTTTGTGAAAAGAAGGAGGAAGGAAAATAGTAGAGAGAGAATGGGCACCAGAGAACAGGAGTTTGGCAACAGGATGGGAGGCAAGGCTGGAAAAGTAGAACTCAATTCTTTTGGGCTTTGAAAGCTTTATTAAAGAGCTGGCCTTCATCCAGTAGGTTGAGTGGAATCATAGAAGGTTTTCTAACGTATGACTGTGACATAATTAGATTTTTGTTTTAGAAAGTGTACTGCAGACAAGAACCAAGAGGGACTGAACTAGGGCAGTGGCTGAGTGAAAGGAGATAATGGAATCGACTGATTCAAGAGAATTTTGGATGTGGTATCAGTAAGACTTGGTGGCATGTATTGTGGTGGGGCAGAATGCTCAGTAACTCTTGAGGAGTCTATCATAATTAGATTGGATAGAAGATGACGATACTACTGACACAATGCTAGGGGAAAGTGTTGGGAAAGACGACATATTTAATCCAGTTCCCTGTGAGCTTGTGATAGCAATGTGCAGTAGGCAGATAGAAATGCAGTAGTGAGTTCAGGTGGGGAAAAAATGCATATTATCAGTGGGGCTCATAAGTTACCAGAATAGATTCCGATGAGTACTGGGAAGGCAGCATTCTGGAAGTCATTATGTTTACCTGGTTTGCTCACACTTGGCAACAGAATTGTAACTTCAATAATCAGAAGGGGTCTACCTTATCCATATGTCTCTCTATATAACAATACCTACAGGAGTCTTTCTTCAGGATTTTTAAACAATAATAGAAAAATAAGTTAAAATAACTGAACCCACGCTAAGAAATAAGAATGCAGTTAAGTTTAAAAATAGGCAATTTCTAAATAATTAGCACTGGTGGTCAAGCACACCCAAGTCTCATCTTGCTCACAGAACTGGAGAAAATCTTCAATCAGATGTGGAAAAGATAATTATTTCTTTCCCTCTTGGTTCTGCTGGTTCTCTTCTTCTGTATTTCAAGCTGTTTTAATCCTGCACCAGTAAGAATTGAGTCTAACACACAGTGATGACGCCGCATAGGGTTTCTGAAGAACGGCTGGAGGGTTTGAACAGCCAACCCTGCAATTAGCAGTCCAGTGCTTACCCTACAGTGCCACATCAGTAAGTGCTATCAATATGTTCACCTGTAATTGCTTGAACAACCATTATTCTGATATTTAGAGGTTTTGTGTGTTTTTTTCAAATATCTTCTACTTAACAAACAAACAAAAAAATCCAAATGAGTGAGTTGCCATGAACCTATTCTAATTCACAACAACTGCATGTGAATCAGAATAAAACTATACACCACAGGATTTCCAATGACTGATTTTTAGGTGTAGATCAGCAAACCTTTCTTCAAAGGGGAGTCTGGGTAGATTTGAACTACCAACCTTCAAGTTAACCATTTCCACTACTCTGAGACTCCACTGTGAGATTTAGAGACTTTTTTTTTTTAATGGCTTCTACTAAATACCAGCTCTTCATTATTACTTAACCCTGGAACTGCTTTTCCTTTGTGACTGGCCTGCCCGACTCTCCATTGGCACACAATTTAACTACTGTCTCTGTTTCGCTCTGTGTGTTCAGCATGAAAGAGCCCTAATGGCACTCTCTACCGCTCATCTGTAACTTGGTTGTACTGTAGTGGCTTTTATGATACTCTGATGCTGGAAGCCATGCCAAAGGTATTTTAAATACCAGTTCAGTCACCCATGGTAGGCAGGTTTTAGCTGAGCTTCCAGATAAGGACAGACAAGGAAAAAAGAGAAACGTACTACTTCTGAATGTCTAGCCACTGAAAACCTTATGAATAGCAGTAGAACAGTGTCAGATATAGTATAGGAAGATGAAAATAGTATGATTAGTACCAGAACATTGTCAAATATAGTGTCAGAAGAAGAGGCCCTCAGGTTGGAAGGCACTCAAAATAAGTCTGTGGAAGAACTGCCTCCTCAATGTAGAGTTGACCATGATGATGCAACTGGAGTAAAGCTTTAAGGGACTTTTATTTGCTGATGGGGCACAGTTCAAAATGAGAAGAAACAGCTACAAACATACATTAGTAATCAGAATTTGGAATGTATGAAATATGAATCTAAGAAATTAGAAGTTGTCAAAAATTAAATGGAACATATAAAGATGCATAAATTAGGAAGCTGAAATGGACTGGTATTGGCCATTTGGAATCAGGCATATGATTTACTATGCCAGGAACGACAAATTAAAGAGGAATGACATCACATTCCAGCATCAAAAAAAAAAAAAAAAAAATCAAGATTTTTATTGAAGTATAATGCAGCCTGTTATAGGATAACATCCATTCACCTACAAGGAAGATAAGTTAATACCAATATTATTCAAATTTGCACACTAACTACTAAAGCCAGTGACGATGAAACTGGAGAATTCTACCAACATATTCTGATGTGGTGCTTTAGTATAAGCACTGAACTTCTAACCAAAAGTTTGGTAACACAAAACCACCAAACACTCCTTTGAAACACTATCCAGGATTGCTATAAGTCAGAATTGACTTGACTGCTCTCAACAACAGCAACCTACTTCTTCAGTCTGAAATAGATCAAACATGCAATCAAGATGTATTCATAATTACTGTTGATTGAAATGTGAAATTTGGAAACAAAGAGGAAGGATCAGTAGTTGGGAAATATTTCCTTGGTGATAGAAATGATGTTTGGTGATAGAAGAGATAGCATGATAAAATTTTGCAAGACCAATGACTTGTTCATGGAAAATACCTTTTTAAAACAGCATAAAAGGTGATTAAACACATGGACCTCACCATATCAAATACACAGGAATAAAATGGACTATATCTGTAGGAAGAAATGGTGGCGAAGCTTAATATCATCAGCCAAAACAAGGCCAGGGACTGACTCTGGAACAGACCATCAATTGCTCATATTCAAGCTCAGGCTAAAACTAAAGAAAATTAAAATTTTTATTTTATTATTTAAGAACAAAAATATGGCCTTGAATATATTGTACCTGAATTTAGAGACCATCTGAAGAACAGATTTGATGCATTAGACAAGGAGACCTGTGGGTTGACATCAAGACATCATTCAGGAAGAAAGCAAAAGGTCAATAAAAGACAGGAAAGAAAGACCAAATTGGATGTCAGAAGAGAATCTGAAATTTTTTCTACAATGCAGAGATGTTAAAGTGAATGGAAGAAATGAGAAAGTCAATGAGCTGAACAGAAAGTTCATAAGGGTATCTTGAGAAGACAAAATAAAATATTTCATATTAAAATATGAAATGTGCAAAGACCTTGAGTTAGACCCAAAGGGGAGATCATACCTAGCATTTCTCAAGCTGAAATAACTGAAGAAAAAAATCAAACTTCAAAAACCAACATTTAAGAGTTCTAAGGGCAAAATACTGAATGATGTAGAAAGCATCAATAGAAGACAGAAGGTATACACAGAGTCACTGCCCCAAAAGGAAATGGTTGATGTTCAACCATTTCAAGAGTTACCATATGATTAAGAACTGATGGTCCTGAAGGAGCAAGTCCAAGTTACACTGAAGGCATTGGTGAAAAACAAGCTCTAGGAAAGTGACAGAATACAAATTGAGATATTAAAACAAACATACACAGTGCTGGAAGTCTTCACTCATCTGTGCAAGAACTTTGGAAGACAGCTAACTGGCCAACCAATTGGATAAAATTCATATTTGTGCCCATTCCAAAGAGAGGTGACCCAAAGAAATGTGGAAATCATCAAACAATATAATTAATATTGCATGCAAGTGATATTTTGCTGAAGATAATTCAAAACTGGCTGCAACGGTACATCAACAGAGAATTGCAGATATTCAAACTGGATTCAGAAGAGGATGTGGATCTAGGGATATCATTGCTGATGCCAGATGGATATTGGCTGAAAGCAGAGAATACCAGAAAGATTTTTACTTGTGCTTTATTGACTATGCAAAGCCTTTTGACTATGTGGATCATGACAAACTATAGATAACATTGTGAAGAATAGGTGTTCCAGAACACGTGATTGTGCTTATGAGATGCCTATACATAAACCAAAAGGCAGTCATGAGAACAGAACAAGTGTATAATGATTTTTGTTGTTGTTGTTTAATCAGGATAGCTGTGCACCAGGGCTGTATTTTTCCAATATACATATTCAGTTTGTATTCTGAGCAAATAATTCAAGAAACTGGATTACATGAAGAAAAACCTGGAATCAGAAATGGAGGAAGACTCATTAAAACCCTGTGATATACAGTTGATACAACCTTGCTTGTCAGAAGCAAGGAGGACTTAAAGTCCTCACTGATGAAGATCAAAGTATACACCTCAATGTAAAGAAAAAAAAAAAAAAATCCTCACCTCTGTACCAATAAATCACATTAAGATAAATGGAGAAAAGATTGAAGTTGTCAAAGACTTCATATTGCTTGGATCCACTATCATCACTCCTGGAAGCAGCAGTCAAGCATTTAAGCAATGTACTGTATTAGGCCAACCTGCTGCACAAGACCTCTTTAAAGTGGCCAAGAGCAAAGATATCAGTTTGAGGACTAAGGTGCGTTTGACACAAGCCATAGTATTTTTCAATTGCCTTGTATGCATATTGAAAGTTGGACAATGAATGAGGAAGGTTGTAGAAGAATTGCTGCATTTGAGTTATGGTGTTGGAGAAGAATTCTGAAAGTACTATGGACTGCCAGAGAACAAACAAATTTGTGTGAGAAGTGCAGCTAGAATGCTCCTTAGAAGCCAGTATGGCAAGACTTCATCTATCATACTTCTGAATGCTTTTAAGAGGGACCAATCCCTGAAGCAGAACATCATGCTTGATAAAGTGAAGTGTTAACAAAAAAGAGGAAGTGACCCAATTGCACAGTAGCAGCAGCAGTGGGTTCAAGGGTAATCACAATTATGCAGATGGCCCAACACCAGGCAGTGTTTCGTTCTGCTGTGCATAGGGCTACTATGAGTCTGAACCAATTTCATGGCACCTAACAACAACAATAAGTGTAACTGTGGGATAGGCATTGGTCTACTGATCTAAGGTTTGCTGTTCAAATTCACTAGCCACATGACAGAAAAAAGATGAGGCTGTCTGTTCCTGTACAGATTTACCGTCTCAGAAACCTTATGAAGGGTTGCTAGGAGTCAGAATCAACTTAATGGCAGCGGGTTTGGTTCTGTGCGCATGCGGCTCTGTTTTCAGTCCCATGAGGAAGGTAGACAGAAAAACTAAGAAATATTTGGTTGGGAATTTAGAAGGTATCTCCTCCCTTTCTTCACAGCAATATTAACATCCAATTTTGTCCAGTTTGGAAATGGTTGCCCCCCTCCCCCAGCCTGATATTTGCATACTCTAGTGCCTTCTGCATAATTATATTAAAATTCCTTACTATCGCTTGTACTTCTGGGATTGCACTGTCTTGTTGGCTATCCTTGAATCTAAGTTACGGTTATGAATATAAAAGAGATATCCTGGGGAGGTAACTAAAAAGAAAGCAGAGAGAATCTTAAAGATGGAATCTTGGTAAACACCAAGACCTAAAGAAGAGAAGAAGTGGAATTTGAGAGTAAGAAGGAATGCACATTCCACTCTGGTACCTGGAGATCATCTAGTCTACTTTTTTTTTTTTTCCAATGCTGATTAACCATTATTTTAATTTATTATAGAATTGTGCGGGAGATGTTTGTTAAACTTACAGATCTATACTTTCTGGAATTCCTGAGACTTCGCCCTGGTATGTCTCCCAGGCTCTGTAAGTCCTCAGTGACTTCACTGGAAGGCTCTGAGTCCGCTTCTGCATGCTTCTCAGCATTCTTAACCACCATCCATCTCTTTCCTGAGGCTTTTGGCCACTTAAAGGGACGGGTGCTTTATCACTATGTTCTTACCTTCCTTGAAATCTAAATTCTAAATTTTCTTGCTAACTCTAGTAGAATCTATCTTAACTCCCTATAAATGAAATCATAAATCTCAGAAAAAATGAAAATGTATAAAATCCATTGCTTTGATGGGTTTCTAGTTTACACATATACACCTAAGCCTAAACATTTTAAGATTGTGATTTGAGAAGGAATCACAGCAGAAGTAAAATCCAGGTGAGATTTTAAGAACGAGGAGGTGTAATTGAAACCAAAATTTTCAAAAGAATAATGTTTTAAAATAATAGTAAATTAAAGTAGATTCAGTGAAAGACTGCATTCTCTATAAAATTAAGATGTGATACTGTAGAGTAAGCACTCGACCACAAGGTCAGTTTGAACCGCAAGGTCGGCAGTTCAAGTTCATCAGCCTCCCCTTGAAAACCCTCTACAGGGTGGCTATGAGTGGGAACAGACTCAACAGCACTTAACAATAACAACTGAAAACAAATAAGAAGGGTCATGCTACACAAAAAGTCATTAGGTCTATCTGGATTATAAATAGCACTTCAAATTTGATAAATTTTATAGAGAATGGAGTCTTTCATTTATATTTACCATTCTTTCAGAACATTATTCTTTTTAAACTTTCGGTTTCAATCACACCTTCTCATTCTTAAAATCTCACCTCAATTTTACTTTTGTTGTGATTCGTTCTCAGATCACAATCTTAACATATTTAGGACTAGGTCTATGTGTATAAACTAAAAACCCATCAAAACAGTGGCTTAAATTTAGCTGGACATGTATATTTCTAACAAGGACTCCTGGCAGGCAAAGACTTACTGTGTTTACATCACTTAGGGACTCAAGCACCTTCTTTCTTACTGTTCCTTTATTTTTAATGTTTGGTTTCATAATTTATGGTGGCTGCTTCTCTGCCAGTATTCTTATTTGCATTCCATCCAACAGAAATGAAGAAGGGGAAAAGAATGGCACCCTCTTCATTTAAGAAGATTTTCTAGAGGTTCTCATACAATTCAGTAATTTAATTTACATATCATGAAAGAAGTTAGTCTTGTGGCCATGCATAGCTGTAAGAGAGCCTAGGAAATGGACTCCTCATGCCATTGTGCCATTGTTTTCTACTTATTGTTGTTGTTGTCATGTGCCGTGGAGTCAGTTCCGACCCATAGAGACCCTGCACAGGGTTTCTGGTGCTGTAAAACTTTACAGGAGCAGAAAGCCTCATCTTTCTCCCGCAGAACAGCTGGTAGTTTCAAACTGCTAACCTTGAGGTTCGCAGCCCAATTCGTAACCACTATGCTACCAGAGCTCCTTTGCTTTCTCCTTAGCTACACTTATTTATTTCAGGAATCCCCAATTAACAACAAGGAGTCTCCACCAAAAGAATATATGCTGTATAAGATCAGGGACCCTATTTGTTTTCACTCGTCATTGTATACCCAGTTCTGGAAACAGTTCCTGGCATAGAAGAGGCATTCAACAGCTATTGGTGAAAAGAATGAATGGTCAAATTATTACATAAGAAGTTTTTTAAGCCTGATGCTGCATTTTGATGATGTAGATGGGGTTAAAGCAAAAATTTAAAACATGATGTAGCAGCATTTGGCAGTATGGGTGTTGGCTGGGCTTTTTGGCTATCTGTGGACTGTTCTAGAGTCTATTTGTCTGCAGGCAGTTAATTAATGGTAAACAGAGCTGACTATAAACTAAACTGTGAAGCCTTTTTGTTCCCTTTCTGTGTCTTTTAATTACCTCTCCTTCAGGTATTTTTTGTCTCCTTTTCTGAAACTCCTTCCCTTCTATTAAAACATGAAATCACCTGACACCAGATATTTACACTTAGTCTCATCATCAATTTTCACTTTTTGTACCATTTTCTTCCCGTGGTATCGATCCTTTCTCTTCTCACCCCCAGGCCTTTTTGTTTTTAATATCTGTCTTCTTCTATTAAAACAGATACGGTTCTGATATTGGTTATTTTCAGATTTCCTTGTCTTCCATTTTTCTTTGCTTTTTACAAGGAGGTCTCTGGACACTGACTGGGCTATTCATGCTGTAACTCATTTTCTGGGCCTGTGCAAGGTAAGTAAAGTGGGTCTTGTTATCACTGAATCTCCCCAGAACTCAGCGTATCAGGACTGTTGTGAATGGTTTGCTTAAGCTTTTCCTTACTTAGGAGTATCTAGCTCAGTGGACGGGAAGTGGTAGAAATTTGGGCTCTTGTGTAGAGGTGTCTTTAGTAATTAGCACAAAGGTACTATAAGCACTGAGTCAGTTACTCTTCAGTCAATTCTGCCTCATGGAGATCCCATAGTCTCTGTATAGAACTGTACTCCATAAGGGGTTTTAATGTCTGAGTTTCCCAAAACTCAGGTGCCTTTGGGTGAACACCAGTCTCTAGCTTCTTAGCATTTAACAATAAGAATGAAAAGGATTAACACATTTGACTTCTAACCAAGAGATTGGATATTTCCTCTAATGGAATAAAAATAACAGTGTTGATATTTGCACGAATGGAATCAAAGCAACAGTGATAAAACTTCTGGTGATTTAGTGTGACTCAAAGTAGTGGCACTGAACTACTAGCATTCCTTCTGTTGTCCTGCTCTACCAGGCCACCCAGTAGGAAAGCAAAACAAAGACAAAACCAAAGCACAGCAAAAACCTAGTTTCACATGAAGAACTACTTTAGGGAAGCAATAAAAACTGTTTATTGTATTCATAGTACTAAGTGAAATGAAATAAAGCATTTCTGCTACCTACTGAAGTATTATGGTTGTCTCAAGAAATAACACTGTGATTAACTTGAGAGGTGGATTAGCATGTTTCACGGGATAACATTTCTACCAAAAAGAATGAATATAGTAAACAAATATCCTGTTTGGGTATTTGGGAGATATTTATTGAAACTGAGTTATATGAACCTGCCACTTCATGGAAACCATCAGATAGAATTTGTGGCCAAAGATATAATTTAAGGCTTCAAACAAAATTAGAATTTTGGAAAATTCTAGTCTACCACCATGAATGTGACAACTACAAGTACTTGATGTATTTTCTGATGAGACTGAGGTGCTAGTGCTGATGTGATTTTTAAAATATTATGTAAGTAAATATTTTTAAATTTGGAAGATGTGCCCAATAGAACCAATATTTTCCAATAACGAATGTATGATGTTACAGATAGTGTATGGTACCAGATCCATTCACAGTACAAGAAAACCCAACAGATGTTAATGTAAGAATGTGTAAAAAAATTATTGTATTCAGATTCCACATCACAAATAACTTTTAAGATGTTATCACAGGCCAAGTCTTGTGTGGTATGAAAGAAGAATATCCAAAAGTAACTTTGAAAAGTATTTCAAAGATTCCTCCCTTTTCTCATCACATATCTGTGTGAGGACAGATGTTCTTCATATACTTCTGTAAAAGTAACATAACACATTGAATGCAGAAGCAGACCATAGAGCCCAGTTTTTGTTTTTTGTTTTTTTTTTAATCAATAGCTATCACAGAGATTTGTGAAAATGCAAAACCATGGTATTCTTCTCATTTAATTTTAACTTGCTTTAGAAAAAAGTTTTTTTTGGTCCTAAGGAGTATTCTTTATGTTAAAAGGTAATGTTTATCATTATTTAAAAATAAGTTGATAAATAATTTTAAGTATTTGTATTAATTTTTAATATGTATATTTTGAATATTTTAACAGAAACAATATTTTTGGGGTGCTCAATAATTTTTAAGATTACAAGGAAATTTTGAGAACTATCATCCATGGGAGAAAGATGAGGCTTTCTACTCCTATAAAGATTTACACCCTCGGAAACCCTGTACAGGCTCGCTATGGGTCGGAACCGACTTGACGGCACTTAACAACAACAACATCATGGTACAGGATCCTGAGGGGTAGATTCTACTCTGTACAGCCCTGTACCTTCTGAGAACTTTTTGCTTTGCATAGCACCTGGACCCTCTCGTGGTGTTGCACAATGGAAGGGCACTTGAAGACTCATAGTATTGTTTTTGCTGCATATCATAGTGTTAATTCTGATTCATAGTTATCCCGTGTGACAGAGTAGAATTGCTCAGGGGTTTCCTAAGCTGTAATCTTATGGAAACAGATCTTTAGGTCTTTCTACCACTGAGTATATGAGTGGATGCAACAGACAACCTTTGGATTAGCAACAGAGAGCTTAATTATTGTGCCATGAGGGATCCTTCTAAGCATAAAAGACTCCTATAATTGGTTCATGGCATATTATGCCTAAAGAGATTTAAAGATGACAAAGGGTTTGGTTTGTTGATGTTTTGAGTTAGGTATAACAGAGATTTTGGGGGGAATGGGGAAGAGTTAACTGTGAATTGTGTGAAGATTGATAGAGCAGATCCATTTTCCATTCAACAATTCATACACATTTTGTTTCATGTCATGGATTGCAATCCCCACAATGTAATACCACTTATCCCGCTTCTTCCCTGTGTTTCACATTTCCATTTCTCCTTCTTTCATAGCCCTTCTGAATTTTGTCCTTGGGTAAATGCTACCCATTTGACCTCAAATGATTGATTATTCTAAAGACTGTGGACCTCATTAATGTTATTGTTCTCTTATAGACTTGCCTATTGTTTGGCTGAAAATTGAGCTATAGGGGTAAATTCAGTTCCAGACTTAAAGGACAACTAAGGATTTCCATCAGTCTTTATATGACCAATATTCTTGGTCTTTTTATGATTTAGAGTTTTGTTCCACATGTTTCTCCTGCTCTATCTATGACTTTCTAATGTCACCCCTTTCAGAGAAGTTGATAGTGGTAGCCAGGCACCATCTAGTTCTCCTGGTCTTAGGGTTATGGAGGCTGAGGTTCACATGGCTCACTAGTCCCCTGGACTAATTGTTTCCATGTGTCTTTGATTTTCTTCACTTTTCTTTGCTCTGGATAGGGAGAGACCATTAGGTGCATCTTAGATGACTGCTCAAGACCCTGATTGCAATTCACCAAAGTAGGATATTTGCTGTTGTTAGATGCCATCAATTCGGTACCAACTCATAGTGACTTATGCACAGCAGAACGAAGCACTGCCTGATCCTGGGCCAACCTCACTACTATTGCCACGCTTGAGTCCATCCATGCTGCCACTTGACCAATCCATCTCATTGGGGGTCTTCCTCATTTTCTCTGACCCTCCACCTTACCAAACATGATATCCTTCTTCAGCGACTGGTCCCTCCTGACAATATGTCCCAAGTATGAGAGACAAAGTCTGGCCATCTTGGCCTCCAAGGAGCACTGTGGCTGGACTTCTTCCAAAATGGATCTATTGGTTCTTTTGGCAGCCCATGGCACTTTCAATATTCTCTTCCAACACCATCACTCAAAAGCATCAATTCTTCTACGGTCTTCCTTATTCACTGTCCAGCTTTCGCATGAATATGAGGTTATTGAATATACCATGGCTTGGGTCAGGCGCACCTTAGTCCTCAAGCTGACATCTTTGCTCTTTAATACTTAAAAAAAAAAAAAGTCTTGTGCAGCAGATTTGTCTAATGCAATATGTCATTTGAATTCTTGACTGCTGCTTCCATGAGTGTTGATAGATGATCCAAGAAGAATGAAGTCCTTTACAACTTCAATTTCTCCGTTGATAAGAATGTTGTCTATTGTATGCCAATTGACCTTGGCTCTCAGGCCCAGGCCTTCATTCCCTCAAGTTGTTTGGTTACACCCAAGACTTTTTTTAATAACTCTGACCACTATATGCTTCACCATATTTATGGATATATTTGAAGCATAGGCCTAAAAATGGTTTGTATATTGATCAGATTGACATGAATCTACATCATTCCTGGCAACCACAACTCCAGGTGTTCAATTTGATTCTGTTTCATGTGGATCTATCTCTCAGAACACAGACATGTGTGGGCTCCACAGTTGAAGATAAGCTGAAATTTGAATAAATTTGCCATATAATTTTTGAATTTTTAATTATCTTTTGGAGTCCTGGTATGGCGCTGCAGGATAATGCTTTGTACCACAAAGCCAGTTTGAATTGCAAGGTCAGCAGTTCAAACCTACTAGCTGCTGCTCAGAATCCCTATACAGGATCATTATGAGTCAGAATAAATTCTAAGGCACTCAAAGTCAATGAAGGTAATTACCCTTTAATTGTTTTCTTAAATGTCTTTCTGTCTGTAGAATATAATTAAATCAATTTTCTTGTCAGCTTATTTTATTTTTATATTTTTCAAATACTTAGGGTCTCTGTGAGTCAGTACCGATTTGATGGCACCTAAAAACAACAACCAACTAGTGTGGCACTGTATGATAAAGCACTAGATCACTTGGTCAATTTGAATCTCAACAGCCCAAATTCAAACCCAACAGTCGCTCCTAGGAACCCCTGAACAGGGTCACTATGAGTCAGAACTGACTTGATGGCAAATAACAACTAACTTCAACAGTCTAATCATGATATATTGAAAATCATTGATGATTAGAATGTTAATGTTAGAAACCAAAAAGGAGTGGTAGCTGAAAATAGGACCTTATTAGTAGAAATGATGGTGGATAACTTATGAATTTTGCAAGACAAGACTTATTTGTTACAAGTATCATTTTTCAATAACATAAATTATGTATAGTGGAAGTGAGTTCTGCTGGTTCAGTGAGTTAAGTGTTGAGTTGGTGGTTTGAACTCACCAGTTACTCTGTAGTAGAAATATAAAGCAGCCTGCTTTCTTAAAGATTTAAAACATCAGAAACTCTGCGGAACATGTCTATTCAATTCTATAGGTTCTCTATGAGTTATAATCAATGCAGTGGACTTTTTACACTGGACTGAATATACAGAAGATTGAATATACAGGAATGAAAACAACTAAATATGTGGAAATAGATGATGGAGACGTTCAATATCAAAAGTCAGAATAAGGCAAGATCATCACTTATTCTTATGCAAGTTGAAGTTGAAACTGAAGAAAATTAAAACAAGCCCATAAAAGCCATGATATGTTCTTCAGTATAATGTTGTTTTTGAGTGCGGCCAAGTCAGTTCTAATTCCTAGTGACCCTGTATAGAGTTTCCAAGGAGTGGCTGGTGTGTTTGAACTGCCAACCTTGGGGTTAGCAGTTCAGTGCATAGCCTACAGTGCACACCAGGATTCTATTTTTTAGTATATCCCACCTGAATTTAGAGACCATCTCAAAAATCAATTTGTTACATTGATGCCAATGATCAAAGACCAGAGAAGTTGGAGGAAGACGTCAAGAACATCATATATGAAGAAACCAAAGGCCATTAAAAGTACAAAAAGAAAGACAATACCAAAATGTAGGTCTGAAGAGACTCTGAAAATTGCTCTTAAATGTAGAATAGCAAAAATGAATGGAAGAAATGATGAAGTAAAAGAGCTGAACAGAGATTTCAGAGTGACTTGAGAAGAAAAAGTAAAGTATTATAATGAAATGTGCAAAGACCTGGTGTTAGAAAATCAGAATGAAAGACCACACTCAACTTTTCAACCTGGAAGAAGTGAAGAAGAAAAGTCAGGCTTTGAGTTTCAACATTTAAATCGTTTTCTTGTGTTTTATTTAGTATGCAAAGACATTTGATTGTATGGCTCTTAATGAATATGGATACCATCACAGATAATGGGGATGCTACCAAACTTAAATACCTTTAAATGGACCAAAGGCAGTCATTCAAACAAACAAGGTGATATTGCTGCTTCTGGTGCTGCTGCATGCCATCAAATCAGTTTCAACTCATAGATGGTTTCCGAGACTGTAAATCGCTTCAGGAGCAAAAAGCCTCATCTTTTTCCTGCAGAACAGCTGGTGGATTTAAACTGCTGACCTTGAGGTCAACATAATCTGTTATGCATCAGGACTCCTTAAGGGGATAGTCAATGGTTTAAAATCAGTAAAAGTGTATGTCAGGGCTGTATTTTTCCACCCAATTTATTCTATTTGTGTGCTAGGAAAATAACCTGAAAAGCTGGATTATATGAAGAAGGACACAGCGTCAGAACTGGAGGAAGGCTTTTTAGCAACTTGAGATATAGCATATGACACAATCTTGCATAACTGAACATGAAGAGGATTTGAAGCACTTACTGATAAAAATAAAAAACTACAGCCTTTAGTATGTATTGCACCTGACCATAAATAAAACAAAAATCCTCACTCGAAGGAACCACTAAGGAACATCATATTCAACAGAGAAAAGATTGAAGTTGTCAAATATTTCATTTTACTTGGATCCATAATCAATGCCCATGGAAGCAACAGTCAAGAAACTACATATTGCATTAGGCAAATATGTTGCAAAGGATCTCTTTAAGGTCCTAAGGAGCAAAGATACCACTTTGGGGACTGAGTGTTCTTGATCCAAGCCATGCTGTTTTTGATCACCTTACATGCATGGGAAAGCTGGACAATTAATAAGACCCAAGGCAAATTGATGCATTTAATTTATGAAACTGGTGAAAAAATACTGACTATACTATAGACTCACCACTTGCCTGTCAGTTTGTCATACTGTGGTGGCTTGTGTGTTGCTGTGATGCTGGAAACCAAGCCACGAGTGTTTTAAATACCAGCATTATCATCATGGGTGGATAGGTTTCAGTGGAGTTTCCTGAATACAATAGTCTAGGAAGAAGGAGA
>NW_006408537.1:21819888-21821165 GCF_000296735.1 Chrysochloris asiatica | reverse complement strand
GAGGCTTTCTGCTCCCGTAAAGATTTAGAGCCTCGGAAACCCTGTACAGGGTCGCTATGAGTCGGAACCGACTTCAAGGCACATAATCACCACCACACTAATGACCAAAGACTAGAAGATGACATCAGAAACATCATACATGAAGAAAGCAAAACAGTTACTAAAAAGGTTAGAAAAAAGGAAATACCAAAATAGATGTCAGAAGAGACTCTGAAACTTGTTCTTGAGTGTAGAGAAGCTAAAGAAACTGAAAGAAATTATGAAGTAAAAAAGTTGAACAGAAAATTTCAAAGGATAGCTTGAGAAGACAGTCAAATATTATAAAGAAATGTTCAAAGACCTGGAGTTAGAAAACCAAAAGGGAAGAACACACTGCATTTCTCAAGCTCAAAGAACTGATGAACAAATCTAAGCCTCAAGTTGTAATACTGAAGGATTCTATGGGCAAAACAATGAATGATGCAGCAACTATCAAAAGAAGATGAAAGGAATACACACAGTCATTGTATCAAAAATATTTGATTGATGTTCAATAATTTTAAGAGGTATCACATGACCAATTGGTATAACATAGTCCCCAAAGACAAACATGTTCTGCATTCTACTTAGGTGAATAGTGACTGGGATCTTAAAAGCTTCTGAACGACCATTTAAGGTATAACTATTGATAGTTCCATGTGTGGAGAAATAAGAATGATGAAAATTGAAGACGCTTGAACTCAATTAATCCAATGTTCTAAGGGAGCATGTGAACATAAGTCTTCTCAGCTATAAGACCTGAAGAACTGGATAGTGTGGCGTTATCACTACCCACAGCTCTCTGAAAGGGATCAATCACATTAGAAGATCCTGGATACAGTGGGAGAAATGTGGGTCAAAAATCAAAATTATAAAATAAAAAAGACTGGGCTTACTGGTCAGAAAGAGACTGGAGAAATCTGAGACTACGGCCTTTGGCCACCCTTAAGATCTGGAACAGAATTTACTCCTCTGCCCCAGTTTTCAACGCAGCTTTAGATAGGTATATAGGAGTCCTGGTGTAAGGCTGTTGGCTAAGTATTGGATTGCTACTCACAAGGTGGTGGTTCTAAACCACCAGCTGCTCTGTGGAAACCCCATACAGGGTCCTTATTAGTTAGAACCGACTAGATGGCATTTAACACTAATAAAGTAAGCTCACTACGGAATGGCCAACGATTCAAGATAAAAAAGGCAACATTTACCTGGAGACAAATTTCAAAGAATTTGGGAAGGAGGGTGGAATGGAAACAGGAATC
>NW_006408537.1:21817196-21819788 GCF_000296735.1 Chrysochloris asiatica | reverse complement strand
GACTACATCTGTGGTAAGAGACAATTTAGAAGCACAATACTATCTGCTAAAACAAGGCCTGGGGCAAACTGTGGAATAGATCATCAATTACTCATATGCAAATTCAGGCGAAAGCTGAAGAAAATTAAAACAAGCTTATAAGAGCCAAAATATGACCTTGAGTATACCCAACCTGAATTTAGATACCATTTCGAGAACAGATTTGATGTATTCTACACTAATGACCAAAGGAGCTCACTACGGAATGGCCAACAATTCAAGATAAAAAAGGCAACATTTACCTGGAGACAAATTTCAAAGAATTTGGGAAGGAGGGTGGAATGGAAACAGGAATCACTGGGAGGAAGTGGTCTAACTGTTGTTGAGATGAATCAGGTGTATGATTGTTAGACACAGAACTGACATTTGTCAACTTTCACTCAATTCACAATAAAAAGTTTGTATATATATATATATATAGTTAATGCTTCGTAGAAACTAGAATGACAAGAGTTCATATAACTTATTTTGTACCTATTGTCAGGAGAGACCAGTCCTGGGAGAAGGACACCATGCGTGGTAATGTAGAGAATTACTGAAAAAGAATTACTGAAAAAGAGGAAGAGCCTCAACAAGATGGATTGAGTAGTGACTGCCACAATGGATTCAAACTTAGCAACAATTTGAGGATGACTCAGGAGAAGCTAGTGTTTCATTGTGTTGTACATAATATCACTGAGTTGGAACCAAGCCTGTAAACAATGAACTATTCCCCCTTTTTGTTACAAAATGACACCAAACAACAATGATAATTTTATATACTTTATGCACTTCGTTGTTGTTGCTGTTAAGTGCGATCAAATGGGTTCCTAGTCATAGGGACCTCATATGTAACAAAATGAAATGTTGCTCTAGTCTGCATCATCATCATCACAATTGTTGCTGTTTCTGCTCTTTGTTGCAGTCAACGCATCAACCCATCTTGTTGTTCACTGATCCCCTACTTTACAAGCATACTGTTCTTCTCTATTGTCTGTTCTCTTCTGATAGCATATCCAATGTTAGTAAGAAGAAATGGTACTTTGTCACCACCATCCATCTGTCAGTTTGTCACATTGTGGTGGCTTGAGTGTTACTGTGATGCTGGAAGCTATGCTAGTTGTATTTCAAACATAACGTCACCTATTGTGGCTAGTTTTCAATAGAACTTCCAGGCTAAGACTTACTAGGAAACTAGGTCTGACATTAATTGTGACTGTCACAACTGTAAAGGTAGAAGTTTTGTAACAAAAAGGGGGGAGTAGTTAATCTTACAGTCCAGGAACAGAGGACCCTAGGACCTTCAAGGGAGAAGAGCACAAGTGGAATGTGGGACCCTATCCAGAGAAGCAGTGACACAAGAGATGAAGACAGAGATGAGGACATGGAGAGATAGAGCATCTGAGGACTCTAGACTCATGGAAAAAGAAAGGCTGTGTGCTGGTGGCCAGGAGGCAGGCTTGCAGAATGTGCCCTTTGGTTGTTTAAATGATTATATATTCCTGAGTGTTTTATGTACATCCCCAAAACAAAACAGAGAGAATAGAAGCAAATACTGTTGAATGATGATGTACGGAGAAGACTGTAATCATTGCAATGAAATGATGAGTATAAAACTTATATTCTCCCATGTAAACTATCACTCAATTCGCAATAAAAATTTCAAAAAAAAGTCTGACAATCCATTTCCAAAAATTAACCAACAGAACATTATTTAACTTGCTTGTTTTCAACATGTCATCAGGAGAGATGAAAAGCTGGAAGAAGATCTCCTATTTGGTGACGTAGAGGACAGGAAAGGCTAAATAGACCCTTAATAAGATGGACTAGAACACTAGGCATAATATGCCATTGTGAGGAAGATGTAAAACCAATGTTTCATTTTGTTGTAGATGGGGTTGCCATGAGTCATACTTGACTTGACAAGCTATCTGTCTATCTATCTATCTATCTATCTATCTATCTATCTATCTGTCTGTCTGTCTGTCTGTCTGTCTGTCTGTCTGTGTCTGTCTGTCTGTCTGTCTGTCTATCTATCTATCTATCCATCCATCCATCCATCCATCCATCCATCCATCCATCCATCCATCAATCCATCCTCCACACTTTATTAATATGACTACCACATTTCTATGCAAATATTGTACACATTATATATTTGTCTTCTGTTTTTGTTTTGTTTTTTGCCAAGATCACCCTCTTCTTAAAGTATTTTCCATAAGTATGCTGCGCTAATCATTTTGCATGCCTCTGTGAAAAAGCGTCCTTAGGAAATTTCCATAGTAGGAGGGAAAAAAACAAAAACAAAAACCAATGTAATTTGACTATTAGTTTCATTAAAATGTGGGTAATCATTACATTGTTTATAAACATTCTTTGTAAAAATCCTTCAACATAATCATAGACTCTTTTAGTTGTTTGTTGTTGTTAGATGCCCTTGCGTCTGTTCCAACATATATGACCCTATACACAACATTCTTATCAATGGAGAAAAGATTGAAGTTGTCAAGGACTTCATTCTTCTTGGATCAACTATCAACACTCACGGAAGTAGCAGTCAAGAGATCAGACGAC
>NW_006408537.1:21811245-21816779 GCF_000296735.1 Chrysochloris asiatica | reverse complement strand
CATTGTTTCGTTCTGCTGTGCATGGGGTCGCTATGAGTCGGTTCCGACTCGATGGCACCTGACAACAACAACACAACAACACAACAGAGGATTCTTGATGTGGTGCTGTAGGATAAGCACCGGACTGCTAACCTATAGGCTGATGGTTCAAACCCACTAGGCACTCCTAGAAAACCCTATATAGGATTATTATGAGTTGGAACCAACTTGATGGCACTTTACAGAAGCAAACTACACAATAGAACAAAACACTGTCCAGTCCTGCATCATTTTCACGAATGTTGTTATGTTTGAGCCCATTATTACTGCCATTATGTCAATCCATCCCATTGGGAGGTCTTTCTCTTTTGAACTGACCCTCCACTTTCACAGCATGGTGTCCTTCTCCAGGGACTGGTCCTTCCTGATAATATGTCTGAAGTAAGAGAGAGGAAGTCTCACTATCTCCATTTCTAAGGAGCATTCTTCCTGGACTCCTTCCAAGACAGATTTGTTGGTTCTTCTGGAAGTCCTTAGTGCTTCAAAAGCATGGATTCAAATACACGAATAAGGTCTACCTTACTCATTGTCCAACTTTCACATGCATTTGGAGCAATTGAGAATACCAAAACTTGTGTCAAATGCACCTTAGTCCTCAAGGTGAAGTCTTTGCTCTTTAACACTTAAAAGAGATGTTTTGCAGCACATTTGCCTTATACAGTACTTCATTTGATTTCTTGACTGCTGTTTCCTTTAACTTAAAGAAGACCCCAAAAGATCATCAGATTCAACACATTCTCCCCAGGTAGTAAGATTATTATTCATCTTTAGTTGACTGTATCACTACACAACTAGAAAAGTATTACGTTCATAATAAAAAGGCCCTCCTCCTATTGCCCCCATTCTTATCTCCCCTTTTCTCCTCTGTCACATATTTTCTCTTCCAACAGATTCTTTTTTTTTATCTTCTGCATAAGTAATCAGGACAAGTGTTCCTTTGAGTCATTGGGAATAGCTTGAATGCTTGCTTTTATAGTGAGTTGAGTTCAGGTTGAATGAACTTCTAGGGGCAAAAATCCTGATCTTAATTTTTATCAGTACTTTGGCAAAATACAAAAATGGGCTTCAAGTAGATTGAAAAGCAGGATTAATTTCACAGCATTTCTATAGTACCATAGATATATTTATTCAATGATTTTCTACCATCTACCTGAGGATTGATTGTGAAAAAACTGTAATAGCAAAGAAATTAAAAATCTTTATTCATTGTTCATAGCAACAACAGCACAGTAACAATAGCAACAATCCTGGAAACCAGCTTCTACAAAGCACACCATAGGTGACGCTCTGTCAGTATCCTTGTCCACATCTCCATCTCCTGCCTGCTTTTCTTCCTATTTCAATGTCTATCATGCCTGGCCATTCACTACATTTATACCTCTTGGCTTTTCTTTTTGAACAGTATTTTCACCATAGAATAGATGTTTTGTAGTCCCCATGAGTCCTGCTTGCTTTTGGCTAGCAGGGAAACACGTTTGTTTTCATGTCTCCAAATTGCTTTCCACATATGTTTTTTGTATTGCTTCCAATTTAACTGTCACATCTTTTTCATTCTTCCTTTCCTTCCTCCCTCTCTCTTTCTTCTTTCTCTGTTGTTATTAAAGTGATGTAGAGTTGGTTCTAATTCATAGTAACTATGTATAGGGGTTCTAAGGTGTAGTTGGTGGGTTTGAACTGCCTACCTTGTGGTTTATAGTCCAGTGCTGAACATGCAGCACCACACCAGGAGATTTGGTTTTTAATTATTGTTTGTTAAGTGCCATTGAGTTGGTTCTGACTCATAATAAATAACCTTGTATAAGGTTTCCAAAGAGCAGCTGGTTGATGTGAGCCACCAGTCTTTCCGTTAGTAGTTCAGTGCTTATCCAACAGCACCAAACCTGGACTCCCATTGTAGCTTCTAAAAACAGTGATCATGTTTTTAATCCATATATCATTAAAAGAGAAAAAAAAAACAACCCACTGATAACCGGGTAAAGTGAAAAATTGATTTCATTAGGCAATTTGTATGCTGAATCCCACTTTCACTTTTGAGTTTATAAAAATGTTGTTATTAGTAGTAAGACTTCTGGTGTGTAGAAATTTGAAATACATAACCTTAGGTAAGCATAACTTAAAACTTAAGCGAATGAGATCCATTTCTGAATGATCTTTATTGCTGCTTCTGTGGTTCTGAGCAAGAACTGGGATTCATTGCTCAACCCCCTTCATTCTCAACATAGCTAATATTTCTGGAGCAGTTCTTGCTTCATCAAAGCGCATATGAACATACAAATTTTACAGGCATATTATGTAGGTGTCTGTGAATGCCTACTAGCTTTTCTTGGCTGCCTGGTTAAAAGAATCAAAGTCAAATCATGATGATTTGTTTAAAAAAAAAATGAAGTAATTTTCATGGATTTTCTCTTTGAGAGTCAAATGATAAATTCAAAAAACCCTACCATACTAGGATTGTAATGTTGGATGTTAATTATACTCATTAAAGTAAGGTTAGCAAGGTCTCTGCACAGCTGTGGTGAAGTGAAGCATTTGAAATTGTGGACAATCCTGCTATAGAAACACATGGTTGTCATAATGTCGATGTCAACAGAAAGATGTGCAACTTCAGCTCTGAGATGCTCTAGAAAACATGTCAGGTAAACACACAGGCAGAGGCTCTACTTGAGTTCCTGAGAAGTCTGTTTATAATGTGGTTAGTAACAATTTCCTGGCTACTCCACAATAGTACTTATATAATTGTTATTGTTGTTATGTGCCGTGGAGTAGGTTCTGACTCATAGCAACCCTGTACAGGGTTTCTGAGGCTGTAAATCTTTACGGTAGCAGAAAGCCTCATCTTTCTCCCACGGAACAGCTGGTAGTTTCGAACTGCTGACCTTGCAGCCCAATTCGTAACCACTATGCTACCAGAGCTCCTTATATAATAGATTTACCTTTTCCCATTTTTTTAGCTCACAAAACATTCTATAGATTAAATGCCTTTATTTTATTTTGGATAGCTGTGGGGGAAAAAAAGAATAAATGGTCATAAAGCTACTCATAATCCTAGTATATTCAAGAGCCTAGCAAATATTTTTCATCAACTAAATGGTTTGCTGCTTAATCAAAGAAAACGTGCTGATGACAAATGCCTTTTCCTGATTTGGGAGGTCACAGAATGGATTTCTATGAAGTGCTCTCTAATTCACTACTAAAATTGCCAGGGATGGAGATTTGTTTTGGCCTCATCCTCCATGCCTTTCTGTGGCAATAGGTTTGCCCATGCTGAGATTGGTTCTCCATTCACAAGTACCACTCCATCTGAGTCACTACAGCTTCAGATGCATCCTCATGTTTTCTTTCTTTTATGTAGCCTAGCAAACATGCTCCCAGCAAATGATTACCAAAGTAAATAAAACTGGGGGATCATGATAATGATTGAAGAGCCTCAATTCAAAGCACATAAGCAGAATATTTTATACTTGCTCCTCTCTATGAACAAGATGGAGTCAAATTCTACAATCCAATGAATGAGAAGAAGGCAGAGTTTGCAAATAAACTGCTTAATTTAAAGTCTCCCTAACAGATGGGCCTAGTGTGGTGCTGTGGGCTAATGTGTCAGACTGCAAAGTTGTTTGAACTGCAAGGTCTGTGGTTCAAGTTCACCATCTGCTCCTTGGAAACCCTATACAGTGTCACTATGGGTCAGAGTTGACTCGACAGCACTTAACAACAACAACATCAGATGGGCCATCGGGATATGGCTTATATCTGAATTGTGGATGGGCGTAAGGAACTCAGGAAATTAAAAGAAAATGGATAGTTGCCTTAAAGGTGGCTATACTCCAAAATCCTAAAACCAGAGCAAAACAAAGTTCCAGGTGAAGCATGGAGGAGGCTATTTGCTCAGAATGATTGGTGGGACATCCATGTTATTAGGAAAACATGCCAGCCAAATACACCTGCTGCAGTGATGAGATGGGTGAGTGTGGCTGCCATGGATGCTTCCCATTCGTTATTCTGTTCTTCTGATACTTGGGTCCTTGGGAAGGTTGCATCTATTGCTCAGTTCTTCTCTATTCCTATGGAGGGAAAAATCCCTGGACCAGTCCCTGTTCAGGCCTAGACATGAGAACCACTGGACATATATTTGATTACTTTTATTAAATGTATTAGACAGAGTTTGTGTAGAAGCAAATCTAAGACCATTCAAATTAGTTTGTTGTATTATAAAATTACTTAAGATGTAAAACTATCTGTAACCATACCTGGTAAGTTTTACATTGTATCTTCTGAGTTAGTGTTGGTTTGTTCTAGGATAATGTTTAAGAAAACCATGGGTATTAGAGAAAATTCTTCTTCTTCTTTCATATTATAAGACAACTTGTTACTAATTCCAGATCTAGAACTATTAGTTGCTAGGCATTTTATTCAAAACACAGCAACTTCCTTTAGGGAACAAATCACAAGTCTGGGCTTCAAAAGACAGCATTTGACCTACAGAAATGAGCAAATCATTAATACGCAGTGGTGGTGGTTATGTGTCATGGAGTCGGTTCTGATTCATAATGAGCCTGTACAGGGTTTCTGAGGTTGTAAATCTTTATGGGAGCAGAAAGCCTCATCTTTCTCCCACAGAACAGCTGGTAATTTCAAACTGCTGACCCTGAGGTTAGCAGCCCGAATTGTGACCACTACGCTACCAGAGCTCCTTAAACACACAGAAATCCTACTTCAATTGTTAAGCTTTCTTTCATCTGACAGGCATTATATATGGGTGAGTCTAGAAAGTACCCTAAGATTATCTGTACCTTTACTTACCTTTTACTTAATAAGTCAAGGTTGTTGTTGTTAAGTGCCATTAAGAAGGTTCAAACTCATTGTGACCCTGTGTAGGATTTCCAAAGAGCAGCTGGTGAATTGAAATCGCCTATCTTGTGGCTAACAGTCCAGTGCTTATCTTACCAGGTTGTTGTTGTTGTTAAGTGCTGTCGAGTAAGTTCTGATTCAGAATAACCCTGTATAGGGTTTCTATGAAGCAACTAGTGAGCTTAAATCACTGACCTTATGGTTCAAACTGATCTTGCAGTCCAGTTCATTAATCCACAGCACCACACCAGGACTCCAATTTTACCAAGTGGTAAACATTCATTACTGTAAAGAGGAGTAGGAAAAAACTCAGTTTTTTACCCCTGTGAATAAGCTGATACTTGGAGAAATCATTCCTAGAAATCCCAACTCTCAAGGTAAAATTAAAAAAATCAGTTGTGAATAAGGATGCAACTGACTAGCCAAATGGTTGGTAGTCCAAACACAGCCAGAAGTGTCTCAGATGGCAGGCCTGGTGACATGTTTCCAAAAGGCCACAGACTTGAAAATCCCATGGAGTAGTTTTACTCTGCATACCTGGGGACACCATGGGTCTGAAGTGACTTACCAATGATGAGCAACAACAATAGCAACAAATAAGCAGCATTATGAAGAGAATCACAAGGTTATATACCTCATCTGGTAGG
>NW_006408537.1:21786366-21809973 GCF_000296735.1 Chrysochloris asiatica | reverse complement strand
TTATATACCTCATCTGGTAGGATATATCAACTTGGTAAGGTATATAAGTTTCTATATCCTACCAGATAAGGATATATCACAAGCTTATATACCTTACAGGTTATAAACCTTACCAGAATCCTGGTGTGGCGCTGTGGGCTAATGCGTCATACTGCAAAGTCGTTTGAACTGCAAGGTCGGTGGCTCAAGCTCACCAGCTGCTCTTTGGAAACCCTCTACAGGGATTCTATGGGTTGGAATCGACTCGATGGCACTTAACAATATACATTACCTCATGCCATAGAGCCAGCTCTGACTCATAGCAACCCTGTATATGATTTCCAAGGAGTGGCTGGAAAGTTTGAAACACTGACCTTGTAGTTCAAACTGACCTTGTGGTACAGTGCTTTATTCCAAAGCACCACACCAGGTAGGGTATATAAACTTGGTAATAAAAACAACAACCAGGTAAGGATATATCACAAGTTTATATACCTTACCTGGTAGAATATATAAACTTGGCAAGGTATGTAAGTTTTTTGACATAGTCATTTTTTGACATAATCTCCTTGCTTTTCAATACACTTTGTCCATCTATCAACAAACGTTCAAATTCTCTGATTAAAAAGCGTTTTAGGCTGAGCTGCCACCCATGAATGCACTGCTGTCTTCACTTCATCAGATTCATCCTCAAAGGGCTAGATTCAGGGGACCAAACAGATGAAAGTCAGATGGAGCAAGTTCAGGACAATAGCAAGGATGCTGTAACACCTCAAAAGGAAGTTTTTGCAGAGTATCAACAATGTAGGCAGAGGTGTGGACATGCAATGTCATGCAAGATCACAAAGCCCTTAGATAGAAGTTCTGAGTTTAATCCAAAGTTTAGGCTTCATCTCTTCAATGAGCATTTCACTATAATGAACACTGCTGATTACTGAACCTTTTTCTTGAGTGTGTTCCAATCCTAGCCCTCGAGAATCCCACAAAGCTATAAGCATCAATTTTCCAGCTGATGGTTGACTTTTGAATTTTTTCTTGGTTGGCAATTGAGGATGCTTCCATTCCATAATATGCCACTTACTCTCATGATGAATCCATTTCTTGTCACCAGTAATGATTTTTTAAAAAGAAATTTTTACCTTCCTTTGAGTATTGGCCCAAATTTTGTTTGCAGAAGTCCAAACATGTCTGCTTATGCTCATCCATGAGTTGTTTCAGTACCGATCTCATACAAATGTTTGGAAACTCAAGTCTATTGTGGATTATTTCATGACTGAATTGCCACAAAATCCAATGTCACTCATCTACTTGACAGGATCATTTCACATGCATACTCAATGTTGTCAACAGCTGTGGATGTGGACGGGCATTTTAATATAATTGGAGTGAAGATAATTTTTGACTCATCCTCGTAGAATGGATGTTCTATTTTTTTTTCCAATTCATTCAGTAATGGGACACCTTTGCATTTTGAACCATATTGTTTGACCCTATGAAAAACCATTTTTGATGATTAAACTTGTTTACCCTACAAAAAAGGTCTTAATAATTTTATCTGTAGAACTCATGGGATTTATAAGGATGTGTTTGATAACTTATCAGATAAAGCATGAATGCTCACTGTAGGCATTTCTTGGTTTTGTGCTTTTATAGAGGAAACGTCTGATTTTTTTCTTAGTGACATGCAGCTCCACAGAAGAGTCTAGGACCTTAATTCACACGTTTTAGGAGCTAAACTAGCCTCTTTGTCACCTAGTTTTTCCTTCTTACATATTTTATGAACATGTATTAGTATTGTTTATAAGTGTTTCCCTAGTATGCTCTCCTTTTCCACAGAAATTGAGTTACTATCATTTTGTCTGTTGGTCCAAAAAAGATAATTCTATTTGTTGGTCCCACAAAGTGTCTTGAAAACAGGCACTGTGTCTTATTCTTTGTTCAATCATTAGCAGCTACACAGTTGCTAGACTGCAACTGGTTCTAAATAAATATTTGTTGAATTAATGAATGTATGTCTTTTTATAACCACCTCAAGTCCATTTCACAATAAAGCACAACATAATTACTAAATAAAATTATATTTATGTCTCTATATACTTTATTAAGGAGCTCAGGTAGCGCTACGTAGGTTATGAGTAGGGCTGCTAACCTTAACAATTGCTGTTCTCTCGAAGAATGGCTGGTAGTTTCGAATTGCTGCTAACCTCAGCAATTCGAAACTACCAGCTGTTCATTGGGAAAAGGATGAGGCTTTCTGCTCCCAACAAGATTTACAGCCTGGGAAATCCTATTCAGAGTCACTGTGAGTCGGAACTGACTCCACGGCACACCACCACAACCACCACCACATATATACTTTACTGGAGGCACTGTGGAGTCCTGGTGTGGCGCTGTGGGCTAATGCTCTGGACTACAAAGTCAGTTTGTTTCACAAGGTCACCAGTACAAGCTCACCAGCTTCTTCTTGGAAACCCTATATAGGGTTATTATCGGTCAGAACCAACTCAAAGGCACTTAACAACAACAACTGTAGGTTAAGCACTGGACTGCTAACTTCAAGGTCGGTGGTTCAAACCCACCAGATGCTCCTCAGAAACCCTATACAGGGTCGCTATGAGTCAGGACTGATTCGATGGCACTTAACAACAGCATGTATTGTATTAATTTTAGAAGAGGCATCCTAGACCTGTTGTTGTTGTGAAGTGCCGTCGAGTTGGTTCCGACCGATAGCAACGCTATATAGGGCTTTCCAGGGGCAGCTGGTGAGGAGTTTGGACTGCAGTCTTCGTGATTCAATAGACTTTACAGTCCAACACATTAACCCACAGCACCACACCAGAACAAAAAATAGAGACTAAATAATTCATTCACCTGACAAATTGATAGAAACTTTGAGCTGAGAAAAGAAAAAGAATAGGAATTGAAATGCTGACCTTCAATTCTAATTACTATGACTCTTTTGCTCTGACTCTAATTACTATGACTCTTTGCTAGTTAGCCCTTCTTTGTAGAAGCTAGAGGTTTTCATGAGGACAGAGGTGTACTCAACCACTGAGCAAGAGGTTTTCAGGCCTATCATTTACACAGGTAGTTGCTACTAGAATAGTCATTCTCACAATAAAGTTTTCATTTTTATGTAAGAGAAAATAATGCAAGATGTTCTTGCTGGTTGTTTTGAGGTGACTGGCTTCTAGTGGACTATGGGTGTAGAAAATTGTTATCAGTTTAGGTGGTCTCACATCAAGTCTGTGGACACTTAATCATGTTAGCAACATTTAGAGACTGATTCATAAACCAAAATGTCATTTTTTATATATTGTAGAAAGGTAAATATTCCTGAACCAACATCTCAATACCATCAAATTGTATGGTATAAAGATAAAAGTAGAAGTCCAAACCAAGAAATGATTGGTAAGAATTAAAGAAAATTAGGTATTCTCACTCAGCTAACAATATTTATAACTTTTTACTTTGGAATTATTTCTACTGGAAGACCCATGGCTAGCTGTCTAATACGAGAAAAACATTTCACTTCAGCACTGCTGGCCAAACTTTGACAATTTAAAAAATGTTTCTTCTTTTTTCCAGTGGACTTGACGGCTCTTAACAACAATAGGCATACATTGTTAATACACAAAATAGATATTTTACTTTTGTCATAAATGCTAAATGTTGGATAGTAAGATATTTGCGAGGTGAGAAGTTGTTGCAATTGTTAATGCCATTGAATCTGTTCTGACTCATAGTGACCCTATATAGGGTTTCCAAGGAGTGGCTGGTGGCTTTGAACCACCAACCTTGAGGTTAGTAGTCCAGTGATTATCCTACAGTGCTATACCAGAACTCTAATATAAATTATTAATGGTGATTTGGCATCAGGGTTATGATTTATATGACTTAAACATTTTTAAAATTCTATTTTCAAGTTGTGTTTTTAGTAGAATTATTTCTTAAAACCATTCTGTAACACCTTTGGTTACCGTAGTTCAGTTTTCCTACTAACTTTGTCACGTGCCATGAAAGGTTGAAAATTTGAGGGTGTAGTGTATGTGAAGTTAAATCGTGAATTAATAGAACTTATGACTATCAACAATCAAATATATTGATACTTAATACTCTCTTTTAAAAATGCCTCCAAATATACAGCTGGAAAGTCACTGGAATTTAGAAAAGAATTGTAACTACATGGCTTTTAGATTTTTGATGTGTACACCAAGAATTGTGTACAGATTCTTTATCATGTCTCTGTATTGGCTTTCAAGACAATTTTTTTTAAAAATTGTAAGATGACATACTAGAGCCATTCCTTTTATTGCTTCAATGTTTTACCATATATTTGCAGAACTTATTTAATTGATTCTGACAATGATGAGGTTTCTCTAAGCAGCTGAGGATGATTCAAAATTTACAAACTAAATTTTGAAGAAAAGTTTTGTTGACTTCAGAATTTTTTTTTTTTATTGTGGATGTATGGTTTTACTTGACAGAGTGTCTGAAACTTAGCTGGAAATTCAGGATGGCTTTTCTCTTCTGTCTTCTTTAGTGTTATCTGGGTAATAAATAACACTAGCAAAATACTAACTCCATTTAAGAGGATTTTAAAAGTAATGTAGGTGAAAATAGAACCATACAAAAAGTTGCAGAACCAAATCTTTCTAGATCACTTGTTATTTTGGGTCAGCAATACTTTTCTGCTACAGTCAGCTGACTTCACTGCTCCGACGACAGCTGATGTTTTGTACCTCTACTGCCCACTTGAGAAGCATCTCTTCAGAACTTAATGCAGAAGGACTAAGTAGAAATACTAGGGTATCAATGAATGACACTGGAGTTGGAGTTAGATGCCTGAGTTCCAATATGGGGTCTGTCATTTACGAGATGACTTCAAACTGTTCATTGAAAAATGGAATTAAAGGATAATGGAACATTTTCACAGAACTTTTTGAAGCATTCTTATATTTATGATTCCTTAGGTAAGTCACTCAATCTCTCTGGTCCTCCAATTATTTAGGATAACTAACTTATGATTCCTGAGGCCTAATGGATAAAAAGAGATGTTGTTGAAGTTGTTAAATGCCATCGCATCAGCTCCAACCCATAATGACCCTGTATAGTGTCAAGGAGTGACTGCTGAGCTTGAACCGCCGACCTTGCTGTTCAAAGACTTTTTGGTCCATCGCATTAACCCACAGCACCACACCAGGGTAATAAAATACAAAGGATTAACATTTAAATAGTATCATTGCTTAATATCTAATATCATCAATAGAACTTTAACTGCCTAACGCATGCTATTTGGTACCCTGACCGCTTAGCATAGGAGTAAATACATAACAGTTGCTCAGCAATTTTAAACATGTTACTTGATATGGATGACTGCAATCATACTAAAGGAAATTACATGAATAATTCAACAAATATTTATTGTGGGAACACAATTGTGCTTTGGCCCTGAAGTAATACAAAATGAATTAGATACCAGTTCTGCTCTCCAGGCCTTTACAGTCCACTAGACGATATCAGAAATTCATATAAATAACAAGATAGAAGAGTAAAGAAAGGTCTTAAGAGAGATACAAAAGCAGCACTAAAAGAGATTAAAGGAGAAATTATTTCTAGCTTTGGGGATTATGAAAAATTTTGTGAAGATGAAATATGAGTTGAACATAGAAGAATAAATAAAATTAGGGCATGGGGGAAGGGAAAGAGTACATCCGCAGGTCATGAGTTCTCAAATCCAACTATTGAGGACTAAGGTGGCAGTTGTAAATCAGCATTAGCTCTGTGTGTGTTTAAGTACAGTGGAAATTTAAAATGAGGAAACTAGCAGAGGCCTTCATTTCAAATTATTATCCCTTGGTTCTTGTCTTCTGTACGTTTTTTCTTAATAGAATAAAAAGTAAACACCCAAAGCTAAAATACCACTACCACCACAATGTAGCATTGTACACAAACAAAATATTTCATTCTGCTATTTTTCAGTATATAATTACCTATTAGCTTTCATATATTAATAAAGTATTAAGTTACTAGAACTAGGAAATGAAAAAAATCTAAGATTATATTGCAATATATTGAATTTACGTGTTTTTTTTTCAAACATATACTTTGTATAATATTTTTTTAAACCAATGTTTTTCAGTTTGTAATGAGTGACTGCATACATGATCTGTATTCAGAGCTATACAGGTTACTGAGATGGAACTACATATTATGTGTATATATACAGTCGATGTTCTGTGTGGGTTACATATCCATGGAGTCAACCAACTTTGATTGAAAATATTCAGGGAGGGGGAATAGGAGTGGGAAGGAATACTTAGTGGTTATAACAATCCCTCAAAGGGTAAGAGGGAGAGTAAAGTGCCATTTACATAGTTTTTACATTGTATTGGGAATAGTCAGTATCTTGTTCTGTTGTGCATAGGCTCCCTATGAGTCAGAACTGACTTTATAGCACCTAACAATAACAGCAGGTATTACAAGTAAACTAGAGATTATTTAAAGTATAGTTATATATAGTTAGTTTGCAAATAATGTGCCATGTTATATAATGGGGTTTCAAAAAGTTCGTGGAAAAATTCCATTATCTTTTAATTCCATTTCTCCATGAACTTTTTGAAGCTCTTCAAATAAGTAAACATCTGAGGATTTTAGTATCCACAGGGGTTCTGGAATAAATTCCCCTATGAATACTGAGGGACAGTATCTATATAAGTATACACATATCAATATTTCATATTTATACATACATACATACATACGTACATATATACATACACACAAACACTCCCATATATACATAGAGGGGAGGGGAGGATAAAGAGAAAGACAGAGAAAGTGGTTTATCAATTATTATTCCTATCACCAGAAAGTCATTTTATAAATTTAATAGGCTTTAAAATTGTATTATAATTAGCATGAGGAATTTATTCTATTGAAAAACTAGTTCTTAATTTTGTTACACTCTTTTTTTAAAAATGATGTCACTTATTTAAAAAATTTGATTAAAAATAGACTTTGAAAATATCTTTACATTGAGAGCATTTTAAACATCTGACAGGAGTTAAGCCTGAGCTGTGTGATTTTTAAGGCTCTAGCTTAGTGCCACTTGTGTGTTGAAGCACCTATGTCTCTGACGGGCCTTCAAGTCCCTTGGTAGCAGGAACTGGCTCATCTGTTTCTGACAGACTACAGAAGACCAAGCAACTAAATAAATACACTAGAAACGTTGAAGGCTCTGATATCCCTCCTACCCAACTCTCCCTTCACTTCTCTCAGACTTACAAATACAGTCTCAAATCGGGCAAAAGGACAACCTCCTACTGCATTTCCCTTGAGGACCTAAGGAAGCGAGAGACATCACCAGTGTGACTCGAATACAAGAGAGGTCACTAGGGACCATTAGTGCAGCAGTTCACCTCAGTCTTCTCAGTCTTCCTTTTGAAACAAGAGATAACTTCCCTTTTGCCTTTTATAGAAAATTTTTATCTAGGACTCTTTAAAAAACCTGAATAAATCCATTGTTTGTGTGCTGTGAAAAGAGTAGTCTAAGTGATTTCTTTCGTGAAACATGCAAAAAACTTCATAACCTAAAGTAAACCTTTTGTTTTTATCAATACATTTTGTATGCTAACATACTGTTTTCTACTAGTTGTATTCTTACCACAACATAGAAAAAACCCAACATAAAATTTATGTAAGAGTATGATTGTAGTAGACTTCTGACAAGCTCCATTTACACGGTACATTGTTCCAAGGCGTATTTGTGTAGAAAATACAGAAGCACTATACAAATCTATTATATTTGAGAAATCATTAGCCTCAAAGGAATAGTAATGGTATGCTACTAAAACCATGAATACATTTGCATTAAAAAAAGTATAAATATGTAAATTTCCATTCAACAAATCTAAAATAAAATGCACTAAAAACTGATATGTAGACAAAAGTTTATTTACACCATACAACATTTTAAATATTTTATACACAGCTGCAGCAGAGAAAGCTACTTAGAGCTTTCTAGAGAAAACTGCAATAATAAAGATGTGAAATATATTATTCATATAAAAGTGAGATTATTACTTTATTGCATTTAAAGCAATGAAGAATGTAGCTCAACAAACATTCATTTAATGACAAAAACTTTGCTTTTATATTATAAAGTAAAAAGTGTAGTAATGGCCAAACAGACTGTTATAAACTTTAAAAACTGCATAAATATATACATTGTGCTTCATGGTGAAGTTTTTTGAAAACTAAACCATATGAAGCGGTTACAACATGAATTGTTGCTTGAGGTTTATCTATAAAGATTACCTTACAAATCCATTCCACGGGTACTTACAATACAGGATGGTCAGAACTGTACACCTGGTCTTCCCTCCACTAGCCTGACTAGTGAGAAATTACCATACGAACACACCACTGACTTTTGGCACATGAAGGTCCTGACATAGAATAGTCACACTGTCCAGATAGAAATGCCAGGCTTCCCAAGTCTTAAGTGTCAGTGCAATAAATTGTTTTGTCTCCACCTTAATCCGTCCTAATTTTGTTAAACTTCTGTTTGAAAGTCACCCTCTTGCACATCCAAAGGCAAATTCAGACACTTCTCCCACTCTGCTGGCCTCAGTTCCAAAGTGTCTTTTGCCTCTGAATCTAAGACATTGATTGTGGTGTAATGTTGATATTCACTGGGGGTTTTGAAAGTGTCCCATGGATTCTTGTTTGGTGCTGGGTTTTCCTGTTGAGAAAAGAGAGGAAGAGAGTCATTTATGTGAAGATTAGGATTGCTGTTTGTTGAGGTTTTCAGGAAGAGCATGTTTGTAAGCCTGATCCAGTTTATATGATTACAGAGATGATTTGAAATTGGGAACAGCTGCAAGAAAGAGTCTTTAAGTTATACTAAATAATTTTTACAGGAATCGAAGAAGTGACTAATATTCTGGAAGGCAATGTAGATGATTTTTTGTTTTGTTTTGTTTTGGGCATCTTGCTAATGATCAGTATGGCTTAGATGTTCAAATAAGAAGATTTTCAAATAAGTTATTGCTAAGATTAAATGTGAAAAATTAAATATTGTGGTACAATCTTTTGGAGTAAACAAAGTTTGAGAATGTTTAATGGGCATGCTGTTTACTAAGCAAAGACAGTTAACCAAACTGTTTCATAAAACAGAGTTTCATAACAAAAACTAAACAGAATTTTAGGTCCTATCTTTGCTTAATTTTTTCAAGAAATTATCATTTTAAGAATATCATAATATTGTTATATTACTTTGTTTGATAACCTATTTTTATGTTTTATATTCTCCACAATTTTTCTTATTTTAAATAAACGTTATTTAAAGCTCTCTATACAAGGAGTAAATGTCTGAGTATCATTAATGAACAAGAAGGACATCATGAGAGAAAGCCTCTTTGAGAAACATAAAACTGAAACACAAAAACAACCTGTGGGTAACTTGTTGTATGCTAAATTATGAAGATTATTGGTTAAAATAATTTATGTTTTAAGAGGAAACACCAATTGAAATTTGTCTTTTACATACTAATCCAGGTGCTAAATTCAATACACAGATTCACTAAAATGGGTCATTATTCATGATTATTGTTGTTGTTAAGTGCCATCGAGTTGGTTCCAACCCATAGTGACTCTGTACAGGGTTTCTGAAGAGCAGGTGGTGAGCTTGAACCGCTGACCTTGTGCTTCAAACGACTTTGCAGTCCAGCACATTAACCCACAGTGCCACACCAGTACTCCTTGTTGTTGTTGTTAAGTGCCATCGAGTCGGTTCTGACCCATAGCGACCCTGAACAGGGTTTCCGAGGCTATAAATCTTTATGGGAGCAGAAAGCCTCATCTTTCTCCGGCGAAGCAGCTGGTAGTTTCGAACTGTTGACCTTGTGGTTCACAGCCTGATTCATAACCACTATGCTACCAGAGCTCTTTAGGAGACCATTACACTCTTTAAAAAAATTTTTTTCTACTTTTGATTTTATTCCAACAAAAATACCAAGCTTCAAAAAGGATTTCCTTTAGAAAAACACTGCCTTTTTATTTTCTATGAATTCTTGATTTCTCTTCTTCCTGATCATTAAAATGGGTCAAAAGAGCTAACATTCCAATTTATTATCTTTTTTTAATGATAAAATATTATGTGTAGTTATACTATTATGGTTGTTGAATGTGTTCTTTCCTAGTACCATCTCCCCAAACAGAAGCACTATTTACAATCAACTATCCACTGGAACTCTGGTAGCATAGTGGATTATGAGTTGGGCTGCTAACTGCAAAGTAAGCAGTTCAAACATACCAGGTGCTCTGTGGGAGAAAGATGAGGTTCCTGTAAAGATTTACAGCTTTGGAAACCCTTTGCAGGGTCACTATGAGTCGGAATTGACTCCATGGCACATAACTACCACCATCTGGTGGAATATAAAACAAGTACTTCAATTGTTTTCTGGGTCTCATTCAGTATCCTAAATATCATCTTAATATGATTTTGTAAAAAATATTTATAGGTAAGCAACTAAGGCAATCTATAAAAATGTTTTTCATAACTAGAAATAACCAAATTCTTTATGACTTTAGATGTTTCCAGCACTAATTGGCCTTACTCATGAAGAAAGACAAGAAAAAAATAGTGAAAAGTAAAGTGTTAATAAAAAGTTGACTTTTAGGATATGCGGTAATAGTGGTGGTTATGCACCGTGGAGTCGTTTCTGACTCATAGCGACGTTATAAATCCTTACGGGAGCAGAAAGCCTCATCTTTCTCCCGCGTAGCCCCTGGTAGTTTTGAACTGCTAACTTTGAGGTTCACAACCTGATTTGTAAATACTACACTACCAGAGTTCCTTTTTTTACAGGTTAATAATTCTACTTTAATCTACTGTCTTGAAATCTTGTATCATGAGTCAACTCTTCCTCTTGTTCCTTCTCTGTGTGCCTCCTTTCTTACTTCTTTCCTTTGCCTTTTCTGCCAAACTTCAACCAATATTTACTTACCAGGCTGTCTGTGCTGGATACTGTATTTAGTACTAGGGGCAGAAGGTGATAAATATGAAAAAGCAGCATTTTCTCTAGAGAGCACAAGATTTAAAGTCTCATGTATGCTCAGGTAGCATAGTAATTACAAGTTGGGATGCTAACCTCAAGGTCAGCAGTTCGAAACTATCAGCTGCTCTGCTGGAGAAAGATGAGGCTTTCTGTTCTTGTAAAGATTTACAAACTTGGAAATAGGGTCACTATAAATCGGAACTGACTACACAGCACAAAATCACCATCACCATGCAGATCCAAGTCCTCAATTCCTCTATTTCATATGAATGTTAATTTGGAATTTAATTTCTCTGAACTTCAACTTTAATATTTGCAGAACAGAGGCACTCTGTATGATGAGGCCAAGCAGTTGGTAGATTGCACAGATCAAAACCTACCTAACTGCAAAAAAGAAAAATTTAAGAAATAAAAAGGTGGGGAATACCTGGGATAGTGCCTAGAATTGAACAAATGTTCACTATAGAGTAATTATACTTATTATGTAAGGTGCTTAAAGTTAAAAAGATATGTAAGATATATCTACACCTACTCCTCACTTGTTGCTTGCTGAAAGTGAAAAGGACTTGAAACATTTACTTATGAAGATCAAAGAGCACAGCCTTCGATATGGATTACATCTCAATGTCAAGAAAACAAAAATCCTCACCACTGGACCAATAAACAACATTCTTATCAATGGAGAAAAGATTGAAGTTGTCAAGGACTTCATTCTTCTTTAATCAACTATTAACACTCATGGACGCAGCAGTCAAGAGATCAGACGACGTATTGCATTGGGCAAATCTGCTGCACAGGAACTTTTTAAAGTATTGAAGAGCAGAGATGTCAGCTTGAGGACTAAGGTGCACCTGACCCAGGCCATGGTGTTTTCAATAGTCTCATATGGATGTGAAAGCTGGACAGTGAATGAGGAAGATCGTAGAAGAATTGATGCCTTTGAGTTGTGGTGTTGGAGGAGAATACTGAAAGTGCCATGGACTGCCAAAAGAACCAATAGATCTGTTTTGGAAGAAGTGCAGCTAGAATGCTCCTTGGAGGCCAGGATGGCTAAGCTTCGTCTCTCATACTTTGGACATATTGTCCGGAGGAAACAGTCGCTGGAGAAGGATGTCATGCTGGGTAAGGTGGAGGGTCAGAGAAAAAGAGGAAGACCCCTAACGAGATGGATTGGTCAGGTGGCATCATTGATGGACTCAAGTGTGGCAGCGGTGGTGAGGTTGGTCCAGGATCAGACATTGTTTCATTCTGCTGTGCATGGGGTCACTCTGAGTCAGTTCCGACTCGATGGCACCTGACAACAACAACAACTCCTCACTTGTAACAATTGTGAGGATGGCTCAAGCCTGGGCAGCATTTCACTCTGTTGTGCACAATATTACTGTGATTCAGAACATTCTTGATTTCACCTAACAAGAACTCCTCACTTACCAGCTATCTTATCCTCTAGCATTTTGCATTTAAATAATAATAAAAAAAATCTATGTAACTGTTTTGCGCATTAATGTCATACATCTGGCAGTAATGAACACAGAGGTGTCAGACAAGTATAAGATAGCTATGATGGTTACAGTTATGTATCAACTTGATGGGCCATGATTCTCTGTGGGTTGGCAGTTATATACTGATACAATGTGGCAGTTATGTAATGAGGTATCCATTCTTCATTTTGTGATCTGATGTGGTCATCCTTTATTTTACATAACACTGATTTTCATATAATGACTTGGTCTTTGGAACCTAACAATGTCCATAAGTGTTGTTTTTAAGTGACCTAGAGTAGGTTCCGACCCATAGTGATCCTTGTGATTCAAATCACTTTGAAATCCAGCACATTAACCCACAGTGCTATACCAGGACTCCCATAAATGAGGAGTAGGTGTATATTTATTTATATCTATGGTGCAGCAAGAATTGATGTAGAAGAATTGATGCTTTTGAGTTACGGTTTTGGAGGAGAATATTAAAAGTGCCATGGGCTGCCAAAAGAACCAATAGATCTGTTTTGGAAGAAGTGCAGCCAGAGTGGTCCTTGGAGGCCAAGATGGCCAAACTTCGTCTTTCATACTTTAGACATATTGTCAAGAGGGACCAGTTGCTGGAGAAGGATATCATGTTTGGTAAGGTGGAGGATCAGTGAAAAAGAGAAGACCCCTGAGATGGATTGGCCAAGTGGCAACATTGATGGACTCAAGTGTGGCAACAAAAATAGTGAGATTGGCCCAGGTTCGGGCAATGTTTCATTCTGTTGTGCATAGGGTCGCTATGAGTTGGTACCAACTCAATGACACCTAACAACAATGGTGCAGTAAAAGGGGCTCTGGTAGCGTAGTGGCTACAAATCAGGCTACTAATCTCAAGGTCGGCATTTGAAACTACCAGTTGTTCTGTGGCAGAAAGATGAGGCTTTCTGCTCCCATAAAGTTTACAGTCTCAGAAATCCTGTACAGGGTCATTATGGGTCAGAATCGACTCCACACACATAACAACAACAACATGATGCAGTGAAAGTATTATGGGGGCTCATAAGAAGATGATGAGATGATTTCCTTTAGTGGGAAGCACATAGACCTTTCCAAGAGAAGTGACATTACAGCTGGTACAGCAAGATGGGTTTGGTTATGAAGACATATGTGTGATTGTAACTAGGGTGACTGAATAGGCATACCAGGAAGTAAAAACTCAGTGAGCATCAAGTTGGGAAAACTCTGAGAATAGTGACCAATTTTAGTTGGAATAAGAAAGAACAACAGAAAAACCAGGTGGGAAGTGAATTGGAAGTCATGTCATAAGGGGATCTGAATTTGAAATTTATTTTACAGACAATGGGGAATCATTGAACATTTTGAGGTGCCTCCGTGACTTGAATCATCACTGGTGTGAACTCTGTAGAATTACGTACAGAGTTGTCTTACTCATCTTAGACAAGATCTGTGTCTAATGGAACTTCCTGGGAATCCTTAGTTTGACATAAAGTTCAATTATTTCAATGCTAAAAGGTATCTGAAGTGTATATTAATTTTCTTTGAAAATAGTGGCTCCCTTATGTTTGCAATAGGTGACATTTTACTTGTATATTTCAAGGATCAAATGCTATAGATATATGAACTAAAAGGACCCATTTAAAGCTTTGGAATTCAAATGACCTAAATTTGAATTCCAAAAAAGTATTCTTGTCAGGGTGCAACCAATTGAATTTCTAAGAGATTCTATTAGTAGGTAATAAATCGATTCAAATAAGGTTGGCTTTCTTATTCATCTCCATTGCCATCCATGACCCTCTTAGCTGAGCTACAGTTTTCACCATTGCTCACAGATGTGCACTCTTTATGGCAGAAGCCCCAGCTCCTTTAGAAATTATACACCCAGCAATCAGAAGGGAAACAGGAAGTTCAGGGAGTCGGGAAGGAGCTGATGGTCAGTGGATGGTGTCCACAAATGGCTGGATTTTCTGTATGGTTAGAAGGTGTGCCTATATAGTCTCGTGTGGAAATGTATAATGTTGTTCAATGATAAATTGTGGAACAGCCTAGAAGGGTCATTGTACATGGCAGTGAAAGTTACAGAGGCCTGCAATGGCTTGAACTGGGACACTCAAATTAATGATTTAAAATTCAATTAGAGTTAACATTCTGAATTTCTACAGTTGGTTTTTTTTGTTTTTGTTTTTGGCTGTTGTTGTTTATTTGGCTTTTTTTATAGCTCAAATACAGAGCAGAAGAGATGCAGCTGAAATGAGGCATGTGTGATAATGATCAAATGGATTATGAATTCAATATAAGGCAACATGTTATAGAACTTCCAAAAATGTTAATGTGGTATTAATGTTGCATCAGTAGAAACAGAATATTCAAATGAGATGTTAGTTGATTATTAGAATTCAGAGTGACCCAGAATATGGCCAAGGTGCCGGAGCTTTCTCTGTAATTCCAGTAGCAGGATATCCATCTGTTTGTGGATAAATCCCTTGCTTCCTTCTGCCTTTGTTCCTCTTTCCCCAGCTCCATCCATTCGTTTACTCCTTATTTCTCCTCTTATAATCCTCCCTCCCTTCTTTTTTGCAACCTACCAATATTTGAAGACACAGAAAGTGAATTTTATTTATTTTTAAGCTGCAAGAATTGGGGGAAGCTTTTTGGAAAGAGATCTTAATTACAAATGGTTTTTGTGGCACATTCAAAGTAATAGTGTGTTGTCTCTGGATATCATTAAATAGTGTCTTTCTTTTTGTAGTGTGATTTAAATATTGTACTGTCTAGAAGCAGAGAAATGGACTAAGTGGGTTTTTGGTTTCCCTTTGAGTCCCCAAATTCCATTATTGTACCTAATTACCATCATTTGCAGTGCTGGGCAGGTGTTATGAGTTAGTAGCCAGAAAAAGAAAAAAATAGATTTTTAAAAACGTCTTTATCCATCCAATCAGGCAATTTTTCATTAGCAATGTGCCACAACAAATTATGTAACTGAATTAAGGATAATGAACTCACATGTTCATTAGTAATCAAAACTGAATAAGGAACTTCTGGTCTTTTTTCTGTTTTCAGATATTTAGGACAATAATTAAGTAGCAATGACAACTCTATCCTTTCCATTCTTAAACCTCCCAAAGAGTAAATATTTATAAATCTTTTCTAGAAAAAGGCATGCTGCTACAGAAATGTGGTATAATTAGTAGACTATTTTGGTTGTCAGGAAACTGAGATGCAGATACAGATATTTGTGACATTAATGATTTAATACCCAGACCATACAACAATGGGGAAATTACAATCATATTTTAGCAGTCAGCCAGCTGTATCTATTGCACAAATCTTACATTTGTAAACCTACTCCCTCCTTTTTTTTTTTTTTTAACAGATTAAGTTTCTTTAATTTATTTCAATACTATCTTTCAGTATTCCAAAATGAGTAGCTAATATGTTTAGGACTAATCTCAATAGTATAATTCTCATTTTGTCTGCTTGCTAAAAATTGACAGCTTAATGTAAAAAAAAGTTGATGAGAAAGAATCCCTTTACATAGGCAGTGCCTTCTATCTACTTAGCATTATACAGACAATATAAATCACACATGATTCCTACATTCAGGAGGACAACAGACTGTTACACAGAACTATTTAGAGACCAATTAAGAATTAAAATGTATAGTATTCTCTGTAACCTTAATTTAACAGCCATCGATTCAACGCTTACAGACATACACCTACTAGCAGCCATATCCAGTATCATACTAAGATGAATGAAAGAAAAACATAAATATACCTAAATTCTTGCATTTCAGAAGGGAGTCCTGGTGTCGCGCTGTGGGTTAATGCGCCAGACTGCAAAGCCGTCTGAACTGCAAGGTCGGCGGTTCAAACTTACCAGCTGCTCCTTGGAAACCCTATACAGGGTCGCTATGGGTAGGAACCGACTAGAAGGCACTTAACAACAACAATGTTACTAATCAGGAAGCTAAGACTGAGTATCATAATGTACATACAGAAGAATCACTAGCGTATAATGTGACGATACACCAAATATATGTACACTCTATATATACACAGCATTCTAGATGTCGAGATGTTTGGAGGAGTAGAATTGCCTCAGGAGCTGAAAGAGTGTGAGGCAAAGAAATATCACCAGAGTGAAGAAGAATTAGAATTGGTAACAGTCTCACCCGTCTCTTATACCTCTGAGCATTGGTTTCCTAAACTATGAAGTGCCCTACCTGCTTCTTGAAACTGTAAGGACCCAAAGAAGCATATATTAATTATTGTTTTATATATTCAATTTAGGAAGAGGAAACAGGTTTAGAAAACTTAGTTGGGTGACATGCTTTCCACTGGCAAATAGTTCTTTGTTTGAAGTTTTGACTAAAATCCTGGCCCTACACTCCTACGAATAATTAATGTAGCCACCAATAGTGTGATATACACATAGTAATTTATAAAAAATAAATAATTTATAAAAAATTTAAAAAATATTATTTTATTGGATGAAGTCCTGTACTAATGTGAACGAATGAGCAGAGGATGATTACAATAAACCCTTAAAATCTCACTGTTGTGTGTGTCAGAATTCTTCACAAAACAACAATTTGCCTAGAAACACAACAGTAGGTTACTGCTCTGGTATCAGGTTCATATGTATAAGACAATTACATTTTAGGACCTCAAAATGCCAGGATTCAAATGAAAATGGTAAAAGTCAATTACTTGGATATTTGAATTAACTCAATAATCACTTTGTTGATATAATAGACTGATAATCTGACACTACTGCTAAATAAAGCTCATAAGTAATGATATTTGAAATATGAAGAAAAATGTTAAAAAATGTTATCGTTCCTAATGTATGTCTCCTAGAAGCCAATGCAAAATGCATTTTATGAGGGGAGAGGTAATTTTATTTCCCATGTGTTCTAGTCTTCTGTGTTCAAGACAATTAGGATGTTCTGAAGGGGGACTCCCAGGGTGGTGCAATTTGGGCTGCTAACTTAAAGGGTGAAAGTTCAGGTACACCCAGAGGTGTCTTAAAAAAAACTCCTGGAAACTAGTTTCAAAAATGTAGCCCTATGGAGCCGCGTTATACAGTGACACACATACAATCTGAATCAACTTGACAACAACTGGTTTACTGTTTGTAGTACTCGGCTCACACCTGGCATTTCAAACAACATCTAGGGCTGGATGAAGCAAAGCATACTCACCATACTGCTTGTATTTGGTATATCCCGAAATCTGTCCAAAGTTTGAAATTTCTGATTTAGTTCCTGAAACAGTTCCATATGCCTCTTTCTTGTATGCATGACCTTCTGTAAAAGAGAACAGAATGGCTTTCATTTCTAATTTGATTTGTGCCTTAAAAAAGGAATTATCACATTTTCACTTTACTAATTAGAAAAATCAACTTAGGCAGCAACCAAGAGGTCCCAGAAGATGCCACAAATACAAATGAGTTATATCAAATCCTTGCTTACTATTCAGCACTTCTTAAAGAATTGTTTTTACTTCCATTTACAAGATTACCAAAAACAGTTTTCTCTTGTGGGTACATTAAAAATGTAGCAGTCATCCCTGTGTAAGATTTTCATCATTCAAAAGTTAATGATGTTTTAAGAAAAGAGGTTTAAAAATTTGGACTTGCAACACACCCAAGTTCCTCTATGTTCGCCATGGGAAATATTACTTTTTTTATGTTTTATTTCTATAAACACAAAAATCCTAGCTGGTTGTACTAAAGGGGGAACAAAATCCCTGGTTCTGCCATTAAGAGTGACTCAGAGCACTAAAATGTCTGAAATATATGTGGGATCTAAAACCTTGCACTTTCAATAGGAACAATGATTTAGTTTCACAGAAGGAAAATCTGACCCATAAGTTTCTTATATTTGTTTACTAGATGGTACAGAATCTTCACAATTAGCGTCCAGAGCATAAATTGTGTGGTTGTTGAGATTCTAAAATCACAGATACAAATAAGTTAATACTCTGCATCCCTAGTTACACCCTTTTTCCCAACTCTATCATGAGATTTAACAGATAAAGCCATAAATAAAAATGACATTAGGGTAAGTATCAATGGCTGAATCTTTTTCTATTCAGAGCATTTAAAAGAGAACCACCAGCCACTTCTCAGAAACCCTATACAGGGTCACTAAAAATCAGAACTGACTTAATGGCATTCAACAACAATAACAATAAAGAAAAGTCAGATAATAAAGTGCCATGGATTTAATAGTATTATTTTAAAGGAAAAAGTCTTCCTCAATTTTAATTTTTAAAAGGTAAAAATCAGTATTTTGGCAATTTTCCAAGACTGTAGTTTCATACCTCATAATTTTCTCATACGGATTACATTGTTGTTGTTGTTAAGTGCCGTGGAGTCAGTTCCAACTCATTGTGACTCTTTATAGGGTTTCCAAGGAGCAGCTGGTGAGCTTGAACTACCAACCTTGTGGTTCAAACTGACTTGAGATCAAGTGTTTATCCTATGGGGTCACACCATAGGTATTGTTAGGTTGGTGTTGTTAAGTGCCACTGAGTTGGTTCCAACCCATAGCAACCCTGTATGGGGTATCCAAGGAGAGGCTGGTGGGTTTGAACCACTGATTTTGTAGTTCCAACTCACCTTGCAGTCCAGTGCATTATCCTGCAATGCCATACTAGGACTCCTAGTGTGCATTGTTATATGCATACCTAAACTCTGATTTGAACATTTGGTCCATTTATTTAATTATCAAATATTTTTCAGGGTAAGGATGTGTTTTGAAAAAAAACTGTATCTTTGGGAAAATATCTATAATTCCTCATTTTCTTCCAAAAAGATACTTGTGGAAACCACTTTATCTCTAAGAGAGAAAAGAAAAGGGCAAAATAGAACTGCAAATTTTATCTTTAACCAATCAAATCCTAGTATCTTCAATGCCAACTTTCATTTCTATTTTCATCTCTTACACTTCGGACATATTGTCAGGAGGGACCAGTCACTGGAGAAGGATATCATGTTTGGTAAGGTGGAGGGTCAGATAAAAAGTGGAAGGCCCCCAACGAGATGGATTAACGAAGTGGCAGCATCAATAGGCTCAAGCGTGGTAACAATTGTGAGGTTGACCTGGGATCGGGCAGTGTTTTGTTCTGCTGTGCACAAAGTCACTATGAGTCGGTACCGACTCGATGGCACCTAACAACAACAGACAATCATTTGCTTAATGTCCTCTATTTTGATTCACTTACATTTATGTGTGAGAATTCTGACATTTTAAGTCTTGCAATAACCAAATTCCATCTTTGCTTTCCTTAGCTGTAAGAGTTGATTGTTGAGAACTGGAATGTGCCAACATTACTCATGATAGGACATGAAACATAGCAAGCAATTATAGAGCGATTAACTTCCCATCAGTACGGAGGAGAGTACAGGAAATACATTTGTAGGATTTACAGAGAAACACCAGGCAAACACAATTTGACTAGCGATAGCTGATGGAGATTTATGAAAGGATTTGCATTTTGGTTGGCAGCAGAACACTTTAATCACTGCATGATCAGGGCTCCTGTATATAAGCAACTGAATGGAGAGATGTTGAGAACCACATGGTCGACAAACACAATGCAGTACAGTTAGTACTGGGTCCTAAGATACTGTGATACAATATGGATTTGGAATGATTTTTTTTTTGTAAATCATAGTAATTATAATAGTTAGCTATGCTAGTTAAAATATTGACTTTGGCTTTAACTTATAGTGTTTTTCATAGCAGTGAATCTTACTACACAGAGCAATTTTGTACTGGGACAAAGTAAAAGTGCTGTCACACTCCTGATATATATCTAGGGATATTTCATTCTTTCATGTAATATATATACATATGTTTATATATATTATCATGAAAGAAAGAATATATATATATATATCATGAAACATATATATCAGTATGTTTCAGATGCTGAGATGACAGTGGTGCACAAAATCCAACAGGGTTCCTACCCTCTTGTAGTTTCAGGTATAATGAAGGACATTTATTGTTGTGGTTATGTGCCATGGAGTTGGTTCTGACTCATAGTGACCCTGTACAGGGTTTCTGGGACTATAAATCTTTACAGGAGCAGAAAGCCTCATCTTTCTCCTGAGAAAGAGCTGGTAGTTTCAAACTATTGACCGTGAGATTAGCAGCCCGATTAGTAACCACTGCGCTACCAGAGCTCCTTAAGGAAGGACACAGACATTAATGATATAATAATGCTTATAAATATAAAAATTATAATTATGATTTTTAAAAGGCAAATGGTGTTGCTTTGAGAATAAATCGTAGGGGAATTTGCTAAGTCCAAGTAAGGCAGATCCAAATTTTACATGTTCAAATTTAAGTTGAAAATTCTCATGTCAAATATTTGCACAATCTTTTTATCTCCCCCTTTCTTCCCTTTAGAATCTGAATAATTTCTAGATCAGTTTTCAGTGCTATAAATAATATCATCTCAATGAAATCTGTACTGTCCAAAGACAAGGAACTCATCTCCATCTAAGTGAGTTAATACTGCTGGCACAGCTCATGCATTTTCAGGTGGACATTTGATGATTTTTGTCTGTGCAGCCTACATTTACCCTTTATCTCATGAAAGGATCTAATTTTGCCTTATGAAGCTATAGCTTCCCATTTGTCAACTGAGATTCCAACTGTCCCTTAGTCAAAAGGTGAGCTATTCCATATCTTTTCTAACAAAGTTCACATTTGTTTGTTAGTCCAAGTCATTTTCTATTTCTTGCAACCACACACTTCTACTACAGTGTGTTCAATAAAGTGTCAAATATGCCCCATGAAAATTAAAATGAGTTCTGCCCATTCAACCAGAATATGATTATATTCTGATTGAATGGGCAGAACTTGATTTTGAAGTGTGTGGAATTTATTTTTAGGAGTTAGATTGCTAGGACACACTCAGCCATGTTTTCACTTCATCAAAGGTGATTTTCATCCATAAAGAGCTGCTTTCAGGAAACCAAACAGGTGAAAGTCAGATGGAGCTAGATCAGGACTATAACTAGTATGCTTTAAAACCTCAAAAGGAAGTTTTTGCAGAGGGTCAACAGTGCGGGCAGAGGTGTGAGGATGTGTATTGTCAGACAAGATCACAAGGTCCTTGGATGGCAGTTATCTGGGTTTAATCCAAAATTAAGGCTTTAGCTCTTCAGTGAGCATCTCACTATTGATTGTTAAACCTTTTTATTGATAGTGTTCCAATACTGGCCCTCGAAAATCCCAGAAAACTATAGTATCAATTTTCCAGCTGATGGTTGATTTTGAACCTTTTCCTTGATTTGTGATTGAGGATGTTTCCATACTCTGCCATTTACTCTCATGATGAATCCATGTCTCACCACCAGTAATGATTTTTGAAAGAAAATGTTACCTTCCTTCTAGTATTGGTCCAAATTTTGTTTGCAGATGTCAAAACACTTCTGTTTATGCTCTTCCATGAGTGTTTTGGTACTCATTTTGTACAAACTTTTCGAAACCCAAGTCTGTCATGGATTATTTCATCGGCATAGACATGGCTGATTTGCAAATGATTTGCACATAATCCATGGTCACTTATGTATTCGACAAAATCATTTCATTGTATGATCAATGTTGTCATCAGCCGTGGATGTGGATGGGCATTTTAATATAACTAGAGTGTGGATAATTTTTGACTCACACTCATATATAAACAAAGTACTTTTGCAATGTTCTATAGGGGTTCATGAAAATTATTCTGAATAATAAATATCAAGAACCCTGAAATAAATATAGAAGTAAATGAGAAATTCAGATACTGAAATTTAGGACACGTCCTATCTAGAATCATTAACTGCAAATACATTCTCATACTAGATAATCATTCTAGTTGGAAGTTGCCCCTTTAGCACAGCAATGATAGCCTGGTAGTTTTGGCACAAAAGCCACATTAGACTTGCCAATACATGGCTCATGTATCTGTTGTGGGTTCAGTTTGATTTTTCCTTCGTATTCATAGACCCAAACGCCTCTAGCTTTTCCAGTTGAAGTGAATGGGTAGGGTCCATTGATGAGAAAGTCAGCATCACAGCACACATTAGGAATTTTCTAGTCCAGTAATAATCGGAAATGCAGTTTGCTGTAGTTTTAGTTTTCACAAATGTTAATGTTTTCTCCTTCTTTATTTACTTGGGTTAATCATTTTTTTTTAATGCAGCACTCATGACTTTTATAGTCTTAACTACTTAATTGGAAGTTTTAATTCTTATAAACCTTATTGGTCTATTATTTAAATAGTTATTTTTGGTTCTTTACTGATTGTAAGGCTATGTATTAATTGCTTCCTTTCTTTTGTGACATAAATAAACATCCTGCTCTCTGAGGAAATTGACTTCTGTGAAAAACTCAACTTTTCTAAACCCTTGTAAAATTTTCAAATATTCTAATTTACGTAGATTTTCTAGTTAAATAATCAAAGGTATATTCTAATTGGCAATATCTATAAAATTCAGGTTCCTTTATTATAATGTCCAATAAATATTATAGGCATTTTCACAATAAAGAGAAATGCTTGGTGATATTTCCTTCTATTCAGATGAAAAGCCTTCAACATTATTTTGAAGCTGTGCATGATTTCTTATCACAAGAGGGTCAGCAATGCAACTACACAGAAACATGCTCTCATGACTGGTTTATTTCTTAGGATGCCTATCTTTTATTGTATATTTTGTAACTCAAAGAAGTCAGTTTTTGTAGCCCTTTAGTTTAGATATTAGAGAACATATGTTAAGCTGTGAAATACTTTCATAACATTTCAGATTATTGAGGAAACAGAAGTTGCAGCAACTTGTACATATGGAGTACCTACTATATCCCAGACATTCTCCAAGATCCTTTAAATACTTGAAACATGTCAAACCTAACCACTTTGTATCAGGATGAATTTAGGATCAAGTGTCAGTTCCATCACTTACAGATTGTGTGGCCTGAGGCAAGAAATTCAATCTTCCATTAACCCCATGTCAGTAATCAGATTGCCATGAAGAGTTGTTTTGAAGATTTAAAAAAAAAAAAAATATATTATATA
>NW_006408537.1:21769471-21786266 GCF_000296735.1 Chrysochloris asiatica | reverse complement strand
ATATATAAAGCACTTACCACTGTACCACGCAGGAAAGAGCCACTTAAGAAACGATAGCCATTATTATCTTTCTTAATCCTCACAATAACACTGGGAGGTAGGAGCCATTATCTCCATCTCCACTTTGCTGATTAAACTGAAGCTTGAAGAGGTTAAGCTTGCCAAGTTCACACAGGTAGTGAGAGAAAGCTAGAATTCTTTCTGAACACAAAGCCAATAAATTCTTTTTCTATTCAGCTATTTCAGTTATTCTCTTTTAGATTATTCAAGTTTGTGATTATGCTCTGTCCAGATGGAAAACGAGATACAACAATCCAGGATGAGTTGTGCGCTTTTTGTAGTGAGCCACAACTGTGGATATTGATCACCCTGCAACTATTCCACAGTGCTGAAATTATCTTTTTAAGGACTTAATCTCTGTATCTTGTCTCTACAGGCTTCCTGACAGTCACTTATTTTTGTCTTTGCATCCCAGGCATCTAGCATAGTTTTCGGCATCCAGAAGGTACTCCCGTAATGTTTACTTAATAGACTGAATTCATGGAACAGCATAATTTATAGGTCAAGGAAGATGCCTACAGCATGGAAGGCCACATGATAAATGTTGCCTTCCCTCCTCCTTAGACATCCTGGTTGTGCAGTGGTTAAGGCACTCTGCTGTTAACAGAAAGATTGACTGAACCCAGCTGCTAATTGGGAGAAAGATGACTGAATCTGCTTCAATAACAATTTGCAGCTTTGGAAGTCCTGAGGCAGTTCTACCCTGTTCTATAGGGTTATTATGAGTCAGAATTGACTCAATGGCAATGGATTTGGGTTTTCCTATCTCTGCCTCTTTCTATATTAGAGGAATTCCCACTGGAAGGAAGAGTCATTTTAATGGCCACAGACTGTGGCATGGTATAGAATTCTTTCTTCACTTTAGAACCCTGCCTCCACCTTCTGATCCTATTTTTCTCATTTATTTTCTGAACAATTGGTTTAAAAGAACTTGTAAGTGGGCTTGAAACAAATTGGAGATTTTCACTTCTAAATTCATAATTATGAACCACATAGTTGAATTTTCTTTAAGTCTGAAATTTAAATAAGAGAGATGTCACCATAGAACTTTTAGAACTGAGAAATACTGTTAGATTAAATAAACTTGAGTACTGGGCCTGAAACTCATATGCTGTTGAAGAAGTAGAAGCTACTCTGTCTGAATTGCCTTTTTCAGCACCTATATTGCCATTGTCCATACACCCAGAGACAAGTCTGTGGCCATTTCTCTTTATTACTCTGCATGTAAATTTTCTTTCCAGAGTGGACTGTTGATTACTAGTCTGAAATGCATTTTAAAACTTATATTAAGGAACACACACTGCAAGAATTAACTTTAATTTTGATAACTGTATTTTGGGAGGGGAATGTTGTATGCATCTTTTCCTGGCTAGTGTCCTCCACTTGTTTCTACAAGATGGAATTCATAGCCTATGAACAGTTCCTGATATTACAGAGTCTGTTATATTTCAAATATGGTTCTATTTAAATAAATATAAGCCCAGGGTTTGAAACAAATTAGACAAAGGATGTGAGAAAACTGCATGAGGTACACATTTTTCTTTTGTCATGTCACTCAACAGTATACTTGACTTCAAATGCACAATTCTGCAGACAAACTTCAATTTGTAATACACTTTGCTAATAGGGTGGTTCAAATCCACCAGCTACGCTATGGGAGAAGGATGTGGCAGTCTGCTGCCTTAAAATTTACACTCTTGGAAACACTATAGTGCATTTCTGCTCTGTCCTAGAGGGTCACTAAGAGTTGGAGTTGACTTGGCGGCTGTGGGATTTTGGTTTGGCACACAGAACTGATTGGTAGAGCCTGGGACTGGGTTGCTCAAGCTTTTCCTTTTGGTCAAGCACCCGGATTGCCTAAATGAGAGTACTCAGTGATGAAGGTTGGTTAGTAGACCAGTAAAGAGCCTATTAACAGCACGGTATTTCTTGGAACTTATGCTTTATATTTAGAAATTAATATAAATTTCATTATCTATGTGATATTTTGGCCATTTGTAAAAATGAATGCAAAATGACATTTTATATTACTTGACTGTTGTTAAGTGCTGTAAGTCAATTCTGACTCAGGGAACCTGTATAGGGTTTCTGAGGAGTGGCTGGTGAGTTTGAACCACTGACCTTGTGGTTCAAACTGACCTTTCAGTTCAGTGCTTACCCTCCAGTTCCGCACCAGGACATTAGGTGCTTTAATTCCAAAATGGAACTCTTTCTTACCAGATGTCTCCTTGAGTTTCCTTGTTCTTTTAATGGGACTAGTAGAAATTCAGGTTTGGAACTGTGGAGTCATCCTTTTATGTTCTCCTTTCCTGTTATCCCTACACCCTCTTAAGGACCATATTGCATAGACCCTGCTTTTGCATCTCTTTTCATGCGACCTCCAAAAAGTGGACACTCACTACTTCTTGACTACATGCATCCATCACCTCTTAATTGGTATTTTGACTTTTTTTTCACTTGGCTACAACCCATCATTCCCAGTCATACAAGACCCAGGTTTTAAAAACCCAGATCAGAACAGATAATTCCTCACTACAAATTCAACAAAAGAGAACACACCAAACAGCCTTAGCAGAAAACTAGGGGAAAACTTCTCCCTCTGAAAGTCTATGTATCCTCCTCTGTCTATTCTTTACCCCCATACACAGTATGTTTAAGCAATCTTGACACCCTCCTTGTTACTGGGCTAGGCTGCTAAAAAAAAAGGTTGGCAGTATGAATCTACCAAGAGGCACCTTGAAAGAAAGACCTGGAAATTTACTTCTGAAAAACCAGCCACTAAACACTATATGGAGCACAGGTGTATGCTGACACACATGGGGTTGTTATGAGTCAGAATCAATGTAATGTTAATTGGCATGTGTGATGTCTTGTTTCTCAAGCATGCCACACATTAGCAAACCTCCATGCCTTTTCCTTCTCCTGTAATTGCTACCTGCCATTTCTACCTCCTTAAGTTATATTTGACATGGATTCTTTGAAATCATTTGTGGCTATCTTTGAAGTACCAGAATTTTCTATACTAGAAAATAGTTTCAGTGAATTCATTTAAGTTGGTGTTAGTTGTTGCTATGGTGATTCCAATTCATGATAATCCAATGTGTGCACAGTGGAACTGCCCCATTGGGTTTTCAAGGCAAAAGTAGATCACTAGGCAGGCCTGTTTTCCCAGGTGTCTCTGGGTGGTTTCAAACCTCCACTTTTTTAGCCAGTAGTTAGGCACTCAACCTTTTATGCCAATGAATTGCCTTAATTAAAGTAAACTTATTACATCTACAAGAGTCCTGGTAGGTTAGGAAGTTGGGCTACTACCCACAGGTCAGCTGTTCAAATCTACCAGTCACTCTCTGAGAAAAAGATGAGACTTTCTGCTACCATTAAGATTTACAACCTCAGAAACCCAATACAAGGTCCCTATGAGTCAGAACTGACTGGAGGGCATACCACTACCACTCTCTGTTGTTGTTGTTAAGTGACATCTAGTTGGTTCTGACTCATAGAAACCCTGTACAGGGTATCTGAGGGGCAGTTGGTGAGTTTGAACTGCCAATAGTACGGTTCAAACAGACTTTGTAGCCCAGTGCTTATCTTTCAACAACACAGCACCATCTCCTAGCCAGTGAATGATTCTGTTTCCTCCCACCCCTAAGAACCATCATAGGTTTCTTTGCACTCTTGGTGTGGCACTATAGGATAAGCACTGGACAGCAAAGCCAGTTTGAATGCAAGGTCAGACCTTTAAACCCATCAGCGGTCACTCAGAAACTCTGTGTTGCTATTAAGTGCAGTCAAAGTGGTTCTGACTCATAGTGACCCTGTATAGGATTTCGAGGAACAGATGGTAAGTTTGAACTGCCTACCTTGTGGTTCAGAGTCTACTACCAGGAGTCCCAGAAACCTTATACAGAGTCACTGTAAGTCAGAATGGACTGGATGGCACTTAACAACAATTAAATATGATTCAATACATTTCATCACTCAATAGCAGTTTAGTGAATATTTACTAGGTATACTAGGTATATTACTAAGTGGCAGTGATTGTGGCTATGTGCCGTGGAGTCGTTTAGACTCCTAGCAACCCTGGATAGGGTTCCCAAAGCTGTAAATCTTCATGAGAGCAGGAAGCCTCATCTTTCTCCTGTGAAATGTCTGGTAGTTTCGAACTACTGACCTTGTGGTTAGCAGCCCCACTCGTAACCTCTGCACTACCAGAGTTCCTTATAGTACTAGATTTATTATATTTGGCACTGGAAATACAAATTCAATAAAAAATTTGGTCAAAGAATATAAAATATTACTACAGTATTTTTTGTAAACCTTTCAGAAAGCAAAAATTGGTATTTCACCCTTATATGACTGACCAGTTATTTATTTGCTCCAAGAATGCAATGGTGTCCTGAGACTGGCTACGTGAAAGGGGTTTTCCCCAGGATAATGTTTACTAACCACAAAGATTTTAAGAATATATGAGTTGGCAGAATATTATCATCATGTTTAGACTCTGGTGAGTGTGTGATGCCTATAATCTGAATGGAAGATGTATCATGAGTCTAGGAGGCAAAGTTTGTCTGAGGAAAAATACCTAAATTGGTTGTCATGTGATAACACGTATGAATGTGTGTGTGTGTGTGTGTGTGTGTGTGTGTGGTGTGTATGGTGGGGGAATGTCAAGTTTGACATAAACAGATTTAATCAATCCAGCCTGATGACTGGAATTCTTCTTCATGTGCAAACTATTAATAGATTATATTGAAATTCATCAGTATTTAAATCTGGCAATAATTTTTCAGGACAAAATCTATGAGATATCTACTACATAAATTCAATTGTACATGAGACTAATCATTAAAGTATTTATGAAGAAACATGTAATACCTCAAAGTCCTATTTTCCCCCACCCCATCCTGACACCTTTAGCAATCACACAATAGCTTTAGTAATTAATGAGCTAAATAAAATGTTTGGGTCTATTGTGCTACAGCTTCTTTTTATTGCCAGAAAATGTTTTAGAAAATATGTTTATGTGTGTAACGAATTATCAGCTTAAGGAGTCTTGCTATCAGTTGCCATAGAGAATATACAAAAAAAGAACAGTTTTTCTAATGCTTTAAATGACACAGTATGATTAGAATGCTTTGCAGTGCTTGCGATTACATAAGTTTGATTGGTTGTATGAAGGCTTAATTTTAGATCTAGATTTTTACTATATTTTCCCACTGATGACTACTGAGTTAATTCCCGCCTGCTTTCATTTGAATTTAACAACTTACTACTGCTTTTAAGACAACGAAAATAGACAGATAGTCTTTTATTTTTGGCTGCCTGGAGAATTAATAGGAAAAATTAATAAAATGTATTCCACTTGTTGTTGTTGTTGTTGTTGTTAAGTGCTGTTGAGTCGATTCCGACCCATAACGAACCTGTACAGGGTTTCTGAGACTGTAAATCTTTACGGGAGCATAAAGCCTCAGCTGTCTCCTGTGAAACAGCTGGTAGTTTCGAACTGCTGACCTTAAGGTTCGCAGGCCGATTCATAACCACTACACTACCAGAAATAATCTAAAAGTGAAGATGACTGAATACTTTCTATTTTAATTTTACATTTTGGATTTTTATGCTAAAACCTTATGATAAAATAAAATATCCCATTTTAGGTTGTATAATCAGGCTGCAACACTGATTAAAATATCCTAAGATTTTTATCATTATTTTGAATTTTGAAATCTGAAATATTATTGAATATGGCCAATTTCTGTAGACCCCTGTTTAAGATAAAAAACACATCCTGTCCACCCTTGAAGTAAATAAATGTAAATACATATAATTTTTTATATATAATGTACATTGCTGAGTTACAACATTCATTATCATAAATGAAATGATTGAATTATAAGTTTCCATGTCCTGGGAGGCTCCTGATATTTCAGGAATACCAGCTAAGTAAATTGAGTTCTATGTAAGCATCACAATAGTACAAATATGCTGGAGAAATTTATTATGTACTATATCCAATTATGCCAGCAGGCTATGAATCATATCCAATTATCAAGATGCATCAGTATATTTTGTGTTACACTCAAACATCATTAATTTTGTGCTTAGCATCAGCTACTCAAATGGTACAATTTCAGTAATTTCCAGCATCAACATTACAGCATCAATATAAATTCAATGTAAATTGGAAAATGAAAATCTTAATCTTGTTTATATCTTTGAAAATGCATTTACTAAACACGTAGCACATTGAACCAATACTTGATATTGGAAAAATGAATCTAAACGTACCAGTAAGAACTAAATAAGAATTGGAAAACAAGGCAACTAAATACCAGAAAACGCCTAGCTAAGCATACAGATTCTCCACAGGTAGACTCTACCTTTAGTAGGTGTCACTGAAGTAAAATGAGGATAATTGTGAAAAATCAGGAAACTGAAATTGCCGACTTCCAACAAATTGAATAGACCAATTTCAACCCCCAGCATAAAAACAATTTAATGTTTATCTTAGCATTCCTATAACAGATTCCTTTCTTGACTAGGAAATCTCATTTTAACGTACAGTGAGAATTTATAAGTTTGTCCTACAACTAACAGCATAGATTTTAATAAAAATGCTTGACTTTTTTAAGCTAAAAAAATGTCCCTATACACCTACACACGGAAATATATTTGCACAGTTAAATATTCGTTTGAATTCAGGTAATAAAAATTATGAAAAAAAATTAATCAAAACTTACCTCAAAGTCAAGGTCTGAATATCGTGATTTTCTTCTCTGTTAGATGTTTTTTAAAAAAGAAGAAGAAAAATCAGAGAAGTTATATATAATCATTCAAACATTGCCATTAAAGAGAATCCTGCTTCTTTGTATTATGCATGCATATTTCCTTTAGATAAGAGAATGTGAACATTTTTATGATTTCAAGATATTCCATTCATATTATTCCATATTCATCCTGAGTTTCATTAAAACTGAAGAAATAAAAATACAGTATATTTTTCTCTTTTTGATCTTCTAACACTAATTTTCCAGAAATACACATTTGATTCCATAAAAATTCACATAAAATTTCAGTCTTGAGGACATGTTGTTGTTATTGTTAAGTGCCTTCCAGTCAGTTCTGACTCATAGAGAATGACCCTGTTTAGGGTTTCTGAGAAGCAGCTGGTACGTTTGAACTGCTGACATTTCAGTTAGCAGTACAGTGCTTATCCTACAGCACCACACCAGGACTCCTGATATAGTGATGCAGGATAAGCACTGGACTGCTACCCACAAGGTCAGTTTGAATCACAAGGCCAGAGGTTCAAACCCATTAGTTGCTTCTTGGAAACCCAATACAGGGTCACTATGAGTCAGAACTGACTCAGCAGCATTTAACAACAACAAACTAGCAAAACTACTTTATAGAAACAGAGGATTGGAAGTTATGTAGGAACAATAACATAGTCACCTCAATATTTCCCACCAACCACACTTTAGTATTCTACCAAATTCTGACTGACTCTAAGAGTCCCAAAGTTCTATATTCTTCTCCTTTGCAAATATCTTGGCATTGTGTAGCTTTCCATGACATGAAAATCCTACTAATTGGTATTCACTGATTTAAGTAAAGTATTTATCTTGATTCAATAAACAAATAACAAAAATTTTACCTTCCAGCAAAGCATAGATAAAAAATGTGAATATTTCACAATGTTCCTTTATGACTCTAATTCTCTTAAAATTTCTAAAATCTAGTATGGCTAAATTATGCATTAATGTAATAAAATATTACACAGAAAAATATAATTAATGTAACTTCATATGATGATAAGATTTTTCTGATATTAGTGTTGATAAATTGTTCTAGGCTCTGTTCAAGCAATGATCCTTGAATTCTTAGAATGGATAGAGAGAAATGGTGATATCTGGTAAACATGGACAGATACCTCCACGTTTTTAGAGACGAAAGTGAATTTCCAGTACAGATATTTTTTAAGTTGAACATTTATGATTTTGTTTGCTTGTTTGCTTACTCTTTGTTGAGAGGGTAGAGATAAAGTACAGGGAGATTCAAGAAGTATTTAGGACAATATTAAGACAGTTGAAAAAGAATATGAAAACATTTGGATACACTTCTGCAGTTTCATTTTTTCTTCTTCTTTCATCCCAAATGTACAATGTTATTTTTAACCATCTAACAGGAGATTATACCCAAAAGAAGAAACGGGATAACTGTTACATGGAGGGGATGCAATCATGGAGATGAAACAAAGTTTATGATTTGTGGAATGTTAACACTGATGATATGCTCTGTATAACTTCACTCAAATCACAACAAAAAGTTTCAGAAAAAAAGGTCCTGTTATGAGTAAAAAAAAAAAGCTATGAAGTAATTTAATTTTGATAAAGCTATTTAAGATCAAGAATCCAGCCTTAAAATACAATCAAGGGAAGTGCTGAAAAGGAGATTGCTTTATTTTATGGACACCCAGTATGCTAATCTTGCCTTGTTCTTTGTGTCCAATATTGTCCTAGAGGAGTCCTGGAAACATCTCAGAAACAAAGACATGCAGGAAGGCATTTAACTGAACCCTTTTTACCATCTCCTTACCATTATTGTTATCTAACTGTACTGTATAAAAAACAGGCTTCAACAACTGCACCACACTTAGCTGCAATATGCTAGACTAAATGTCAGTGTTTCCATTCTGCTCTTGGATGCCTCTTGGCACTGTGACTCAGCAAGACATTTCTGTAAGCATATATTAAACAAGATTCTTTCTTAATACAGCAAAATTCAAGCATGGAGACATTTGATGTTAGCAAGTATTATAAAACATTAATCATGAGCTTTGAGTTCCATTTGAAAAGTAAATAGTAAAATCTTATGAGAAAGGTTCAGCTAGGTAGAAGAGTAAGAGACCCTTCTGCTGCAAGCTCTAAAGGTTTGCTTCTCTGTTGCCAAAGTTCATAACAGCCATATGTTGCCCAGTTCTTCTCTGAATTCAGTGTTGTGCTGACTAAGAACTGGAAATACGGACAGATATGTGTAACTAAAAGCTGCATATTTTTGTAAGGAACGCAAAAGATGAGAACCCAGAACAATGCCAGTGGTAGATTCTACCTCTGAGAGTGGGTGTCACCTGTGTTTATATGAAATATAGAAAAGAAAAAAAAAGATACCTTTTTACAAACAGATCACTCTCTCTTCTATTTAATTTCATTGAAGTTAAAATCTAATGTAAGAGTGCAACAGAAATGGCAGCCTTGAAGGACTAGAGTAAAGAATGAACAAAGAAGCAACAAAGTATAATCAATAGAGCTCAAAGATGAGCTGTCAGGAGAGGGCTGGAGAACGAAATAAGGAAGACTTAAAAAATTGGAGAGTAGAAGAAAAAAGTGGCAGATTTTCAGAGCTCAAGGGAAACAAAAGCCTGTATAACATTATTTAGGTCAATAATACCTATCAAGTGGGAAAACTTTTTATAGTTTCAAAGTGTTTTCATATTTCCACATGCTAGCCACTGTATGGGATGGTCAGAAGAAGTATTATTTATTATCTCCATTTTATGAGAGAGGAAAAGTGAGGGTCAATAAAATTAAAATAACAGTTATTTCACTAGCAAATAAACTGAGATTCATCACAGGTCTTCTGACCCTAAACCCAGTATTCTCTCCCTCGTCCCCCTATATCTCACCATCTGCTCAGTGGTGCAAGTGGTAATATTTTACAGCTAACATGCCTGTTACATTTGGCTGATTTTTACTAAACACAACAAGAATAATACTAACTGACCCAGTCAGTTAACAGCTGACAGCGATAGGACTTAGCTGCTTTTTAGACATAAAGTAGGGTCAAAGAGATTAACTTTATCTTGCCAGTTGTATTTTAAAAGACAGAAAGCATCAATATGATACTCATCTGAGAGTTAAATCTTATAGTAATGTACAATTACTTGTATTGAGTAAATAATGTAAACAGAATAACATGGGATAGTTTATACGCAATAATATGCATCAAGAAGCTCCATACTTCTCTAAACCCATAAGGCAACTGTCTGATTGAAAATGTAATTTATCTTTAAGAAATATTTGCCATGAGGAATGGGTGATAGAAGAGAAGACCCAGAATGTTAGATTCCATTCAGTGTCTGGGTATTTTCACTCGAGGTCCCCATGCTGAAAATTATCAGAGGCTGTTGAAACTATGATAGACTTACATGCTTATTCAAATTTCTTTCTGAGCTGTTTCAAACACTATGTTAAAATACAAAAGCTATTAGAAATAATGGTTATGTATTTAAAATGAGGACCAACTAAGAAAAATGATTGAGTCAAAACAATTTTTCTAATAAGTTGATAGATATCAAAATACTATATGTTAAGTTACAAGAAGTTAGGATGATGTTCAAATATTTTGTGAAGATAAAAATCACTCTTCAATATATATTTCTAATTACCCAAATAGCTTGATGCTAATAATCCTTTTTTGTCAAAGTTGGTGATATTTCTCTTACTGCTGTTTCTTCTTTCTAATTCCCTATTTAGAAATCACTCTAGCATGTATTCTGTCTTCAAGACACTATGAAAATTCCTGTCTAGGTCTCAGGTGATTTCCATCTGTTGAAAATCCAAGATCAATTTTCTATCCTTATCTTACTGGCCTGTTAGACATTTTTGAAAAGTAATCACTTCCTTGTTAACACCCATCATCTCTCAGCTTCCCCCAACTCCCCAGGCCTATCCCTAGTGCCTCATTTCCCTGATTTTTCTCTCAGTTTGCTGTGACTCTTTCTCAAGTTGTCTTTGCTGGCTCTTTCTAACCTCGCAGACTTCTAAATGTTGAATTCCTGAATTTTCTTTTTCTCATATTCTCTCCTCAAAGACATAATTCATTTTCATGATTTGAAATACCATTTTTATGTTGCACACACCCTTTCCTTCCCAATGTCTTTAATATCATAAAAATGTCATATATCTTGTTGGTCATAGCTTCCTCTCCTTCCTTGTACATCAAATCTACCAGCAACTACTGTCCACTCCTTTTCATCTCCACTTTCACTTCTGTAATCAAAAGCATTATCATCTCTTGTCTGGTTACTTCAGGAGCCTACCCATGACTCCTGTGTCCTATCCCCTCTCCCGTTATCACTGCCCCCTAATCTTTTATCTCCCACACCATCAAAGTATTTATATAAATACCTACGGCTAGATGGATGGATGGACAGACATAAGTATAGCTAGATAGATATATAAATTATGCAACAATCTTTTACATATTAGAATCCATTGTTAGATTCCATTCAGTGTCTGGGTCTTTTCAATGGGGTCCCCATGCTGAAAAGTCTTTCAAAGTATCAGAGGCTATTGAAACCATGATAGACTTACATACATGCTTATTCAAATTTGCTTCAGTTTTTCCAAGTCCTACATAATATGGTCTCTTTTCTATTCCAAGTTAATTTTTACGAATTTCTCCTTAAAAATGATCTTATAAACAAATGCTATTGTCTTTTCTAACTCAGGGCACTTGTAGTTTCTTTTCCTCGTATCCCAGCTCCTCACAAGCCAAGCTGCTTATCAAATGTTAGTTCTTAGTCTTTTTATTTTTATTATTTTTTTTAAACAGGAATCCTGGGAGAATTTTAATAATAAGGTGGATGCAATAAGCAAAGAAAACTGTGGTGAGTGGATCAATTAGCAGCCATGAAGTTCAAGACAATTTACAAGAAGGCAGGCTTATCACTAATAAAAGGGAGAAATTCTTTACAATGATTTGTCTAAGAAAATGCACAGTGGTATAGGCTATTTAGAGAAATACTTAGTGACTACACACATAGAGACTTCTCTTGATATGTATGTCTTGTAGAATAATGAATAATTTCTCAAAGGAAATACTTCATTGTTTTTGTCACAGCAAATTAAGTAGGACAAGGCACTAGAAGGTTTACAGCAAGGAATAAATTCCACTAATGGCAAGCTATCTGCCATTCAACGTTTCTATTACATAGTGAGAATTAAGCCTACCCAGAAGAAAAAGCTTTGATACTAAGTCCATAAAAAATATCTGTGCAAATAAAATCTGAGGAAAATAAATTTTTTGAAATGAGTTTTTTTTAGGTATAATTTTTTTGTATGACTGCATAAAAGGCAAAATTCCCCAACCCAGAAGTCCAAACAAAACCATAAAGGAGAACCTTAATTTTTTCAGAGCTACATGAGGAAAAATTATTAAAAAAGGAAAAATGACTTCTGTACAATGATCAGTTTGATAATGATTTCTGTTAGTAGCAAAACCTCTGAGTTCCCAAGTGAGGTCATACCATTTTGTCCTATAGCTTGAATATCGATTTGGTGCAGCATTCAAGCTTCTTCACAGATATAATGAAATAATAATAACTCAAGCACATATCTAAAGTGCTTCTTACAGTTTTCAAAGAGTTTTCACATACATTATCTCATTTTGATCCTCATAACAGGCATAAGGAAAGCATCTGAGAAGTGACTTTATAGCTAAAATGTTTTACTTTAAAATCCATTACTCTGAAAGTTCTGTGATTCATATCTGGAGGAAAACTGACATATACAAATTTAGCCTAGAATTGCTGCTCCTTTCCACCAGTTACAAATTGAGAGATCATATTTTGAGATGTATAGGTAAGTCAATACCTAAATGGTCAAAAGAGCTGGGGTAACAAAAATTTCTGTTTCGATAAAAATAAATTTGCAATCTAAGTATCTAATTCTACTACTTGTTTGCCAGTTGGTTGTACAGTGGTGGCTTGTTGCTGTACATTATGCCATTAGTAAATACCAACAGGGTCACCCACGATGACCATGTTTCAGTGGGCCTTCCAGACTAAGATAGACTAGGAAGAAAGACAGGCAGACAACATCTGAATAGTTATCCACAGAAAACTCCATGAATAACAACTCATAAAGTGCTGGAAGAGGAGCCCCTTAGTTTGGAAGGCACTAAAAATATGACCATGGAAGAGCTACCTCCTCAAAGTAGAGTTGACCTTAATGATGTAACTGAAGCAAAGTTTTCAAGACCTTCATTTGCTGATGGAGCATGATTCAAAATGAAAAATAACTATTAATATTCAGAATGTTGAATGTACAAAATATGAGTCTAGAAAATTGGAAGTTGTTAAAAATGAAATGGAGTACATATAAAGATTGATATCCTAGACTGTAATGGAACTGAAGGGTAAAAGATAGATATCACAGGCATTAGTGAGCTGAAATGGGGTGGTATTGGCCATTATTAATCAGACAATCCTATGCTGGCAACAAAAATTGATGAGGAATGGTGGTATCATTCATGGTCAAAAAGAGCATTTCAAAATCTATTTTGAAGTGCAGTGCTGTCTGTTATAGGATAATATCCATACACGTATAAGGAAGATGAGTTAATACCACTATTATTCAAATTTAGACACCAATCACTAAAGTCCGTGATGATGAAATTTAAGGAATCTACTATTATTTTCAGTCTGAAATTGATCATACATGCTTTTATCATTTTTGACTGGCGATTGAATGAGAAAGTTGTAAATAAAAAGAAAGGATCAGTAGTTGGAAAATATGGCCATAGTGATAGAAACACTTCGGAGATCACATGATAAAATTTTGTAACACCAATGAATTATTCATTGAAAACTACCTTTTTCTACAACCTAAATGGCCATTTTACACATGGACTTTAACAGATGGAATACACAGAAATCAAATTGACCACATCTGTGAGAAGATATGATAGAGAAGCTCTGTATTATAAGCCTAAACAAAGGCCAGGGGTCAACTGTTGAACAGACTATCAATTGCTCATATTCAAATGCAGACTGAAGTTGAAGAAAATTAAAATTAATCTATAAGAATCACAATATGACCTTGAATCTCAACACCATATTTGATGCATTAGATACTAATGATATAAGACCAAAAGAGTTATTAGGTGTCATAAAGAAGATCATACATGAAGGAAGCAAAAGGTCATTACAAAGACAAGAAAGAAAGAAAGAAAAGATCAAAATGGATATCAGAAGAAACTCTGAAACTTGTGCATAGACCAGAAGGCAGTTATTAGAATCAAAGAAGGGGGTACTGTGTGGTTTGAAGCCAAGAAAGGTGTGTGTCAGGGTTTTATCCTTTCACCATACTTAATCAATCTGTATGTTCATCAAATAACTCTAGAAGCTGGATAATATGAAGAAGAGTGTGACATCAGGGTTGGAGGAAGACTCATTAACAACCCAGGATATGCTGATGACACAACCTTGCTTGCTGGAAGCAAAGAAGACTTGAAATACTTAAAAGATCAAAGAATACAATCTTTAGTATGTATTGTACCTCAATGTAAAGAAAACAAAAATACAAGACCAAAAATAACATCATGATAAATGGAGAAAGATTAAAGTTGCCAAAGACTTCATTTTGCTTGGATCCACAATCAAGACTCATGCAAGCAGCGGTCAAAAATCAAATGATGTATGTATGCACAAGACCTCTTTAAAGTGTTCAAGTTCAAAAACATCACTTTGAAGACTAAATGTGCACCTAACCTAAGCCATGGGATTTTCAATTACCTCTTATGCATGAAGTTGGTTTGAATCACAAGGTTGGCAGTTCAAGCTCACCAACTTCTCCTTGCAAACCCTATACAGGGTTGCTATGAGTCGGAAGCAAATTCACGGTAGGACGAAGGTGCGCCTGACCCAAGCCATGGTATTTTCAATAACCTCATATGATGAGAAAGCTGGACAGTGAGTAAGGAAGACCGTAGAAGAATTGATCCTTTTGAATTATGGTGTTGGAGGAGAGTATTGCGGGTGCCATGGGCTGCCAAAAGAACCAATAGATCTGCTTTGGAAGAAGTGTAGCCAGAGTGCTCCTTGTAGGCCAAGATGGCCAAACTTTGTCTCTCATACTTGGGACATATTGTCAGGAGAGTCCAGTCACTGGAGAAGGATATTATGTTTGGTAAGGTGGAGGGTCAGAGAAAAAGAGGAAAGACCCCAACGAGATGGATTGGCCAAGTGGCAGCATCGATGGACTCAAGCGCGGCAACAGCAGTGAGGTTGGCCCAGGATCAGGCAGTGTTTCGTTCTGCTGTGCATAAGGTCACTATGAGTCAGTACTGACTTGATGGCACCTAACAACAACAACAACAACTTATGCATACAAAAGTTGGGCAACGAATAAGAAAGACCACAGAAGAATCATTGTATTTGAATTAGGGTGTTGCAAAGAATATTGTAAGTACCATCAATTGCCAGAAGAACAAACAAATCTGTCTTGGAAGAATTATAGCCAGAACACTCCTTAGAAGCAAGGATGGTGAGATTTTGTCTCTCTTACATTGGAATCCCATGGTGGTGCTGTAGGATCAGCACTGGACTGCTAACCACAGGTTGGTGGTTCAAACTCACCAGCTGCTCACTCCTTGGAAACCCTTTACATGGGCACTATGAGTCACAACTGACTAAACAGCACTTACACCATCATCCTTTGGATATGTTTTCAGAAGGGATCATCCCTGGAGAAGGATTGCATGCTGGGTAAAGTGAAGGATCAACAAAAACAAGGAAGATCACCAATGAGATGGATTGACACAGTGGCAGCAACGGTAAGCTCAAACATAACACAGGACTTGTCAGCGTTTTGTTCTGTAGTTCACAGGGTTCCTTGTGTGTTGGAACCTACTTGATGGTGGTGTTGGTGGGTGGTTATATGCCATGGAGTCAGTTCTGACTCATAGCGACCCTGTATAGGGTTTCTGAGGATGTAAATCTTTATATGAGCAGAAAGCCTCATCTTTTTCCCACAGAACAGCTGGTAGTTTCGAACTGATGACCTTGTGGTTTGCAGCCCAATTTGTAACCACTATGCAATATGCAAATGATACAACCTTGCTTGCTGAAAGTGAAGAGGACTTAAAACATTTACTGATGAAGATCAAAGAGCACAGCCTTCTGTATGGATTACATCTCAATGTAAAGAAAACAAAAATCCTCACCACTGGACCAATAAACAATATTGTTATCAATGGAGAAAAGATTGACGTTGTCAAGGACTTCATTCTTCTTGGATTGATCATCAACACTCATGGACGCAGCAATCAAAAAAGCAAATGCCCTATTGCATCAGGCATATCTGCCACACAAGACCTTCATAAACTGTTGAAGAACAAAGACGTCAGCTTGAGGTCTAAGGTGCGCCTGACCCAAGCCATGGTATTTTCAATAACCTCATATGCATGTGAAAGCAGGATGGTGAATAAGGAAGACCGTAGAAGAATTGATGCTTTTGAGTTACGGTGTTGGAGGAGAATATTGAAAGTGCCATGGGCTGCCAAAAGAACCAATAGATCTGTGTTGGAAGAAGTGCAACCAGAGTGCCCCTTGGAGGTCAAGATGGCCAAACTTTGTCTCTTATACTTTGGACATAGTGTCAGAAGGGACCAGTCGCTGGATAAGTTTGGTAAAGTGTAAGGTCAGAGAAAAAGAGGAAGACCCCCAATGAGATGGATTGGCCAAGTGGCAGCATCGATGGACTCAAGCGTGGCAACAGTAGTGAGGTTGGCCCAAGCTCAGGCAGTGTTTTGTTCTGCTGTGCATAAGGTCTCTATGAGTTGGTACTAACTCAATGGCACCTAACAACAACAACAATGGGCAAAATATTGAATGATGCAGAAAGCATCAAAAGAAGATGGAAGGTATATGCAGATTCACTGAACCAAAAAGCAG
>NW_006408537.1:21686631-21769371 GCF_000296735.1 Chrysochloris asiatica | reverse complement strand
GGCAGTGTTTCGTTCTGTTGTGCATAAGGTCACTATGGGTCGGTACTGACTCAATGGCACCTAACAACAACATGCTACCATATGGTACTTACCAATAACACATGTTTTTATTAAAAATAAAATATGGTAAATAATTTGTCAAGAAAATAGAATGCATTTAATGTGTTTGTTTATATGTAAGCAAATTGTTTTACAATTCCAATCATTTTTGTTGTTATTAAGTGCCGTCAATTCAGTGCCAACTCATAACAACCTTGTATAAGGTTTCTGAAGAGTAAATGGTGGGCTTGACTAGCCTTGTGGTTAGCAGTCCAGTGCTTATCCTCCAGTGCTAAAAAGCCACATTGGGGGCCTTAAGTAATTAACAAGAGATAGAACACTATTCCAGTTCCAAGGGTTGCAGGGAGAAAGGGAGCTGGCAGGGTGACATCAACCCAAGTCTGGGGCAGCTGACAGCTCAGTAGGAGCTGCAGCTAAAACGATACAAGGCAAAGAGACACAAGATATATTGTCCAAGACACCTTGGAATACTGCCCAATGGGTGGGGGTGGGGGGGTCAAGCATCCTGATTTCTCTCTGTTGTTCCCTTTATCCAGACTTTCACCAGAGGAAACTATTTGCTGATCCTTGATTGGTATGAAAACTCTGGATCATGTACCAAATAGGTTCAGGACATGCACACAAATTAGGATGAAATTCTAATGACTACAAGCTATCAGTATTTTAGTGAATTAAAACAAATCACTAAACAATCCTCCTAAAATAATATTCAATGATTATTTCAATCAAATCACAAACTTAAAAAAATACACAAACAGATGAATACATGAATGAATGAAAACATACATACATACATATATGTTAAGTGCCGTAGAGTTACTTCTGACTCATAGCGACCCATGTAGGGTTTCCAAGGAGTGGCTGGGTGTTTGCACTGCCAATTTTTGGTTAGCATTCCAGTGCTTATCCTACAGTGCCACAGCAGGACTCCACATATAAATAAATACATTTATACATATGTTGTTCTTCTTCTTAAATGTCTTTGAGTCAGTTTTGACTCACAGCTACCCTGTTTAGGGTTTCCAAAGAGCAACTGGTAGGTTTGAACTGCTGACTTTGTGATTCAAAGTCCAGTGCTGATCCTACAGCGCCACACCAGGAGTCCATACATATATACATACATAAAATCATAACTCTAAATTTAAACTAGATTTCATAGACCTCAAGGACTTGAAAGCTATGATATCTATTTATTTTCCTTTTGCTCCATTGTTGTTGTTGTTAAGTGCTGTCAAGTTAGTTTTGACTCATAGTGACCCTATAGGGTTTCCGAGGAGCATATGGTGAGTTTGAACCACTGACCTCATGATCCAGTGCTTAGCCTGCAGCACCACATCAGGATTCTTTTTGCTCCATTGTTGTTGTTAAGTGCTGTCAAGTCAGTTCTGACACATAGTGACGCTGTATAAGATTTCCAAGGAGTGGCTGGTGAGCTTGAACTGCCGACTTTGCGGTTCAAACTGATCTTTCAGGAACTGTCAACTTTACAGTTCAAATCAACCTTTCAATCCAGTGCATTAACCCACAGCATCACACCAGGACTCCTTTGCTCAATAGAACATAGCATTATTTTGCTGTATAAGTATTTGGAATGGAGTGCATTATCCTGCAGTGCCACACCAGATATTGTTGTGGTTGTTAAGTGGGGTCAAATCAATTCCAACCCATAGCGACCCTGTATAGGGTTTCTGAGTATCAGCTGGTGAGCTTGACCACTGACCTTGCAGTTCAAAGCAAATTTCAGTTCAGTGCATTAACCCACAGCGCCATGCCAGGACTGCAAGTATACATGCCAAGCTCACTGGTTAAAAATGACCAAATTAAGTTCTATAAAGGGTCACAAGGAGCTCTGCTAGCATCGTGGTTACAAATCAGGCTGCGAACTGCAAGATCAGCAGTTCGAAACTATCAGCTGTTCCGCAGGAGAAAGATGAGGCTTTCTGATCCCATAAAGATTTATAGCCTCAGAAATCTTGTACAGAGTCACTATGAGTGACTCCATGGCACATAACCACCACCACCAAAGGGGATCACTATGATTCAGAATCAACTACACCAATTTAAGTGATGATGCCCATTTCATTCTTTAAGCAAACAAGAAATTCAGGGTTGGAGCCACTGTTGTGACAATTTTTACCATATTAATGTATCAATTGTGAACATTTTTACCATATTAATGTATCAACAACAAAATACAGGGTTGCTATGGGTCAGAATCGACTCTTTGGCACTTAACAACAACAGTCGGAGTATGGAATTGTAAGATAAGCACTGGACCACAAGGTTGATTTGAACTTCAAGGACAGCGGTACAAACTCACCAGCCACTTCTTGGAAACTCTATAATGGATCTCTATGAGCAGGAGTAAGGAGCTCTGGTAAAGTAGTGGTTACGAATCGGGCTGCGAACCTTAAGGTCAGCAGTTTGAAAATACCAGCCGCTCCGCGGGAGAAAGATGAGGCTTTCTACTCCCGTAAAGATTTACACCCTCGGAAACCCTGTACAGGGTCACTATGGGTCAGAACCAACTCAACGGCACTTAACTACAACAACAACAACATGAGTAGGAGTTGACTGGAGGACACTTATCAACAACAACAACGACAGTTTGGAAGATAGCACATTGAAGGAAAGAAAGAAACAAAGATGTTGGGCTAGGAGAAATTCTGAATGTGTTTTTATGCCAAGAAACTTCTTGAATGTCTTCAACTTTTTACACCCAATATTGGGAATTAACTAAACAAGTTCTCCAGGAGAATGAAGCCTTTTCTGTTGTTAGCATTGCTTTCAGGGTTGGGAAGCTTCCCTCACTTTGTGGCCTCCCACTTATTTGAATGCATACTTCCACTCACTTAACACTCAACAAGTCTCTTTGTATTCTATCTTTAAAACAAACTGTCTTCACTGTTGTTTTCCCACCTCTATTCTCCCTCAGGAATAATGCATTCCAAGCAAGATAAACTAACAACATGCTGTCTCTGGTTATTTACCCATCTCTGATTTCCTTTATCACTTCCCATTTTGACACTTTGTGAAAACCACACCTCTGGACTACCACCAGATTGGGGTTCTAGCCCACCAGCTGCTCTGAGGAAGAAAGGTGAGGCTTTCTGTTCCTGCTGTACAGCCTTGGAAACCCTATACAGGGTCACTATGAGTTGGAACCAACTCTAAGGAACAACAGCACCACAGCTGTACAGCCTTGGAAACCCTATACAGGGTCACTATGAGTCGGAACCAACTCTAAGGAACAACACCACCACCACTTTTGGAGGCAACTTCCTGAATCAATATGAATCTTTCTATTATGTCCTCGGAGCCCTGGTGTGGCACTGTAGGATAAACACTCCATCTCAAGGTCAGTTTGAACCACAAAGTCAGTGATTCAAACTCACCAGCCATTCCATGGCAACCCTATACAGGGTAGCTATGAGCCAGAATTGACTTGACAGCACTTAACAACAACAAATTATATCCTTAAAAGGATCATAAGGCACTTACTATCTTCCATTGGCCCACTTCCCAGAATCCTGTGACTCTAGTTCCCCTCCCATTCAGGTGGGAGAAGACTCAAATGGTTTTATGCCTTAAGTTTCTTGTCAACAATATCTTTAACCATTTTTATCTTTACAATATTTCACAATACTTTCTAAGACACAAGATATCCCTGGATATCCCTTGCCTACTATTGTAAAATAGACACTTGAGGGAGAGAGAAAGGAATAACCAGAAATGTCAACATAGAAAGCTTGTAAGTGTATCTTCAGCCTAAACTGAGTGGAATACCTAAAATGGGGCTAGAACTTGCCCAGCGAAGGAGGCTTCCTGTGGAGCCATTGCATTGCATAAGACCATGGGTGGAACCCTGATCCCCATGCAGAATCATCTGAAGTGGGGAATTTCTACTTGAAAGGACAAACAGACAAGCCTGGAGCAGCTAGAAGAACAGAAGATACTTCTTGTAAGAAAGACCAGCAGGAAAAAGAAAAATCAATAATAGCATTCTGATTGACTACTACAAGAACAAGCAAGTTGTTCGTCACCCGGGAGCCATCACACAAACCCACCTCCAAGACTGAGATTCAAGGGGAATACATGAGCAGCCATGTGGTCTTGCTGGTGACCACATTGGTCACTGATAAGGGGAAGTGGGGGAAAAACAGCAATGAACTTGTGAGCTAAGTCTGACCATGTTCAATAGACTACTGTGAACCCAGGTTGAGACCTGGTTGGCCAGCAGTATGGCAAGACCTGGGGACCTCTGGCCACAGAGACAGGACCATGACCACAGAGGACTAGCTGAGAGAATGAAGTATCCAGCTGATATGAAGTGAGGGGAGATGCACAAGACCACCCATACTTGCAGATAGTACCCACTTGACCTGGCTTCAATGGCTGGATGATCAGAACTCAGCTAGAAGAAGAAGGAAAAGGGAAAAACGGGAATCTACTACAATTTGACAAACTTAAGCTATACTCATGGATGTAGTAGCTCAAAAGAGGGAACAAATCTTTACAGCAAGGATCATTTCCATCCCCTTTTTACACCGAGTTGACAGAGATGGGCAACTTAGACATTGGCTACCCAAAATAAGGGGAGAGGGATTACAAAGGCAAGAAGTGACTGGCTTAAAAGCTTTCAGGAGGAAGCCTAGATCTAGAGGGTACGGGGGAAGGTAGAATCTCCACTGAGTGGTTTTCAACCTGCCTGGATGGGACAGGTGAAAGGAGATGGGGATAAGACTCTTGTGGTTCAGTAGTGAATAATTGCTATTGGGACTGACTATGAGTGTTGTAAATGTAAAGGCAGATGTTCTGTAATAAAAGGAGGGAAGTGGTTGATTTGGACGTCCAGGATGGTCCCTGGGACCATCAAGGGAGAAGAGCGGAGTGTGGGACCCTATCCAGAGAAGCAGTGATGCCAGAAATGGAGGCAGAGCTGATGACATAGAGAAATGGAGTGGCTGGGGACTCTGGCCTCAGATGGGAGAGGGTCTGTGTGCTGATGTCTGTGGGAACAGGCTTGTGGGGTGTACCCTTTGGTTGTTTGATGATGCATGGAGGGGATTTTAATCATTGCAATGAAACAAAATATGATGGGATGAATGTAAAGCTAATGTTCTCCCATGTAAACTATCATTTAGTTCACAATAAAAACTTGAAAAAGAAAAAGAAATAAAGAAAGAATTATGACCAACTTCCTGCAGCCTGAAGTAGATAAAAATGCAATAAAGATGCATGGTTATTAAAAAAAAAAAAAAAAAGATTCCTCCTGGACATTGTTGATCCCAACACTCCAAGTAGTTTTCCAGTCATCTCTGATTTTCCCCTCTCTTATTGTGAAAGTACCAGCCTCCCCACCAGTTGACTTTGCGGATATACTTAGCATAGTTGACAGTTCCACTTGACAGTGTGGTCCTCTGCTCAGAGAGAAACCTGCAGCATTGCCTTTGCTTTCAAGGGCTACAGTCCCATATTCAAAATCTGTTGGTTGCATGATATCTATGCAATAATGACTTTATGCACTTACTCTGTAACCTTAACAAATGATGTTACTTTGAGAATTATAACAACTTGCTGCACAGAGGTGTTGAGAAATTTAATTAATTAATATTTTTATGGTGATTTGAGGATTCACTAATAAAACATGCTATATAAATGCTAATTTTATTATTAATTCCCACACCTACACATTCTCTTTCTGCTGTCTCCAAATATGGTCACCCTAAGTAATTATGAACTATTAAACTCTTTTAAAGAATGATACTGAAGAACTAAAATTACATTTTGAATCATAGATTTCCTTCCTTTTCAAGATGTAAGCCCTGCTCTCAAAGTTATTTAAATGCAGATCTTTTGGTTGTACTTAGAGAGGAATGCAGTGGCTCCATTCAATAAGCACATTCAATAACTGTGAAGGTATGCACTAAGAGACTGCCACCCACTGAATGGGAGAAAGATGAGGCTTTCTGCTCTTTTGAAGATTTAAAGCCTTGGGTCAGAGTCTGAACTGCTTCAAAGGTGCTTAACAATAACAAGATACTTAAGGATATGGCGATTTGGGAAAAGTTACAAATTGAATAGAGCAGCAGTTGCAAATACAGTCTACTGTTCAAAAACAGACTGTACAATATTAAACCCAGCAAGATTTTAGGCTTTTAGATAAAAAGACTAAATAACCAACATATTTTATAACATGGGTTTATAACAACCAACATACTTTAATGAAATTCCAGTAATCATCATTTGTACATTTGCAAGAGCAATTCTACATAGAAAATTCTCATAGTCATTTATGACTACTTTTAATATGATGCTACTAACATACTAACTAAAAATCTTTTCAAAAACATGATTTTGCATAAATACTATGCAGTTTGTGTTTATATGGTCATTATTGTAGTAAGTTTGTTAGTTTCAAGATGACAAGTTACAAATGCAGAAATATTAGCTTCTGTATTCATTGAGAATGACTGAATGCTTTTGTCCAGAGTGAAGCTCTGGCCAGACTTGAGTGAACTTGTCTTCATTGCATCACTGGCGTTGATTCTCAGGGATTCTTCTGAATTTTGAGCTACCCTCAAAAATCCTATTCTAAAAGAAAGAAAAAAAAATCCTATTCTATTTGAGGCTGATCCATATTTTAGGGATGTCAACTTCCAAGCTACATTCCCATTTTAGTCTAGAATTTCTTCTATCCAGTGGGGATAACATAAAAAATTATGGCACTTATCAAGTTCTGTTAGTAGCCCAGGGTCTCTCTTCATTTTAATCTGGTAGAAGGTATTGCTTTTTTGGGAAAAAGGTGGGACAATAGCCTCTGGGTACTTTTGGTTAGGAGATCATATGATTATCAGCCTACCACTAATGGCAAGTATAAGAAACAACTATAACATCTTTTTCTAAAATGGTGACTTATATAGTATTCTATTATGTTAAAACAAGTAATAATATGTATAAAAGAATACATGTACTGTATTTTATTACATATTGAACATATACAGTACATCAGAAGTGGGTTTATTGTAAAATTTCAAGGTAAAGAATAAAAATGTTTTTTATAGGTCAGTAATAGGATATACAAAAAAAGAAAAAATGACTGCACTCTTTATATCTTATTTGAACAACTCTTATACAACATGAATGATATTCTAAGCTGCTGGCTAGTTACTAACTTCATTTTTGGGGGGAGAAAAGAAGGCAGAGAGAAGTAACCTTTTTTATTTCTGTTATGAAGTACCATATGAATGTGTTTAGACCTTAGAGTCCTGACTCCTAGCTCTTAATTTACAACCCTACTGACAAGTCACAATTTAAAATAAAATTTTCAGTAGCCATCATTCTGTAAGATCTATGAACAAGACATCAATTCTGAAAGATAGTAACATAATGTAAAAATAATGTAATAATGGAACTCAAACAGTTCCAATTTTGTAATTTTGAAAAGCTACCCTCACTCAAAATTTGGTCTCAAATTTGTAGTGTCATTAAATATCTAGTTTACTATGGCATTTGAGACATTTCAAGAAGGCCTTCTGTTTCTCTTAATTAGTGCCTTACTTGGTTCCCATTATGACAAGATTTTGAGTGGTAATTACCTTTACAAAAAAAAAACCCACCAAAGCAAAACATTGCAGTTGAGTTGATTCGAACTCATTTCCTGGCAATCCTATGTGTTGCAGAGTAGAACTGCTTCATGCGGTTTTCTTGGCTGAAATCTTTACAGAAACAGATTGTCAGGACCTACTTCTGCGGTGCTACTGGGTGGATTAACTCACCAACCTTTAGATTAATAGTCAACTGCAAACCAGTTACACCACCCAGGAACCTTTTTATTGTCAATTATATAGAGTGTATTTATTAGCAAGGTCTTGGGCTAAGGGAATTTATATAGTAGTGAAAAACCAAACAAACATATAATAACCAGAATCTTAATCCCAACATGCTCAAAATTCTGTTATGATGCATAACTACAAAAACGAATGTGAATTTTCTCCCCTAACACCATTGTAACATGACTCAATCATTATATATCTTCAGTTATCAAGGAAAGGTTTAGATTTGTCTTGCTCACCTCTAAAGAACTCATTGATATTGTTGATCCAGTTTCACTTCTTGATAGTCCTACATTATCATCCAACTCAGAGGCCATGAAGTTCTTCACAGCTGTGCGAGGCTCAAAGGGCAAATTCTGCATATGTTCCTGGGGTGCAAGATGTTGATCTAAGTTCATATTGAACTGGTCTATTACAGGGGGATTCATGTTGAACTCGGGATTCACTTTGTAGTGCAATAGCCTTTCATGCGGCAAGGTTTCCATGCCAATATTCATTTTGCTTTCTTCTTTCATTGATGACTGTGTATTTACAGAACTTCTAGGCATCACAATATAGTCACTTTCCATCATTCTTTCCTGAGGGTGGACAATGTCCATATCAGCCCCTCTCAAATTATCATCTGTACACAAGTACACAGTTCTCCGTAACTCGCTGTTCTCTTTTTTCAAGCATTGATTGCTCAGCTCATTCATACTCATGGGCATGTGCAGACCTGTTGGTTGTTGAATGATGACCTTGGAAATGACATTTCCAGGCAGTGTTGAATAGCTCAGCCCTTCCGGATTTGTTCCCTTTTCTTCTTCATCATCATTTAGAGAAATCCTAGACAGTGTTCCTGTTATCGTTGCTGCTCGGCAAGGACCAATATCTTTATGAAGAACTGTCAATTAGAATATAAGAGGTCATAAAGGAGAGCTATTGCATGCTGATTTATTTTTCATTATTCTATTGTCTCTTTTCCTACTGAAACAATTCCTGAATAACATTTTTCTAAAATTAATATATTTTTTAATTACACATCTGTTTGGCTGTACATTGCCTAAAACTAGGCTCAGAGAGCTCGATCACTCTTTATTGATTTTTATATACTTTGATGGAGTCCTTGTGTGGTGCTGTAGGTGGGATAAGTACTGGACTGCTAACTGCAAGGTCAGTGATTCCTCAGAAATCCTACACATGGTCACTATGAGTCAGAACCGACTCAACGGCACTTTTCAACAATAACAACAACATAAACTTTCATAGATCTCTGTAGCCAACAGTTAAAACATATCTGAAAGTTGATTAATGGTCTTTCAGAAATCTTGGTGTACTGTCCTTAAGCAACTATGCATAACTTTTCAGGAGAAAGTACTATAGATGGATTCATGTAAGTATGACTTTTTCTGAAAGGCTTCCCCCCACCCCTACTGTGTTCTAGAATTTCATTCATTAAAATACTTCTTTAAAGCAATACTAAGGAGAACTTCATCCTACTGCATCAGAAATCCCTCCAAAAAGTATGCATGTTGAAAATTTATGTGACTTTATCTAGTAAAATCCATATGGTAAAGGTAGATACAGAGTTGAAAAGTATTTATCATCTTCATTTCAATGTAGAAAAAAAAAGAAAAGAAAAATTTTACAAATCCAATCCATATGCTCAAATTCCCTTAAGGGAGTATTAAAATTGCCAACTGAGTTTAAGCAGGAGAAAACACACACACACACACACACACACACACACACACACAAACACATACACAGCTGTAAGAGCCTCTGAGCTCTACATTCTGTTTTCAATCTGAAAAATAGTGCTTTGGGGAAAAAAAATATTAAAAGTACATAATGATTTATGCTATGAGAAGGACCAAAACACTAACAGTATTAAAAACAAACCAATGAACCAAAGGCTTCACAAATTTTTTTTTATTAGAATATATTCTAGCTTAAATTTTTTTATTGTCTCTTTATAAAAAAAACTATGCAAATAGAAGCAGAATGACTCAAATCATTTTTAATTGTAAAAAATGTAAGTTTTGAAGTATCCAAAAATTAAAATAGTCTTGGTAACCTTGATATTAAAGCACTATGTGGAACTTGGCTCAACATGTATGCCTCATAATATACTAGCTATACAAAGGTCAATTATCATTTAAAATTTAAATTGTATATATCACTAAAAATATTTCATTTATTGTCTCATAAAAAAGTTTGATATATTGAATTCACCCATTATTATCCACTATACAAGAAACATCATATTTTTCTGCATTAAAGCCAAAGTTATAAAGTAAAAGATTATAAAGAGAAGCATTTAAAATTGTTTAAGAATACACATCATTCATCTAGTATCCTTTATTGGTAGAAACAGTATATATAGTTATTGTATTATGACTCTCTATTTTATACATTTAAAATCATGTCAAATCTACATCTACATATTTTTCAACAATCTGAAATTTGGTTGTGACATTTGTATTTACTATTTAAGAAAGTCCATTGCTCATCTGTCAATCTGCCATACCATGGTGGTTTGTGTGCTAATGTGATGCTGGAAACTATGCCATTGGTATTTTACATACCAGCAGGATAATTCATAATGGACAGATCTCAGACCAGTTTCCAGACTAAGACAGACTAGGAAAAAGGAGATGCAGACCTCTTCTGAAGGATTAGTCACTGAAAACATTATGTATTGCAAGATAGCAATTTCTGACGTAGTACAGGAAAATGAGCCCCTCAGAATGAAATGTACTCAAAATATGTCTGGGGAAGAGCTGCCTCTTAAAAGTAAAATAGACCTGGATGAAGGAAAGCTTTAGGAACTTTCATTTGCTGATAGAGCACAACCACTAAAGCCAAAGATGATGAAATTGAACAATTATGAACTTCTTCAGTCTGAAATTAACCAAACATGCAATCAAGATGCATTTATAAATAATGATTATTGGAATTCAAAAGTTAAAAACAAAGAGGAAGGATCAGTAGTTGGAAAATACGGTCTAGGTGATAGAAACAAAGCTAAAGACCACACGATAGAATTTTCCAAAACCCATTGTTACTTATTCATTGCAAATACTTTTTTTTTGATAACACAAATGGTGATATACCAGATGGAAAACAAATTATGGGATTTGACATCTTTGGGAAGAGACTTAAGGAGAAACTCAGTATCAGTAGCCAAAACAAGGTCAGGGGCTGAATGTGAAACAGATCATCAATTGCTCATATGCAAGTTCATGATAAAGCTGAAGAAAATTAAGAACAGATTCGATGCATTAGACACTAATGACCAAAGACTAAAAGAGTAGTGGGATGACATCAAGGATATCATACATGAAGAAAGAAAAAGGTCATTAAAAAGACAGAAAAGAAGGAAAAGGCCAAAATGGATGCCAGAAGAAACTCTGACAATTGCTCAAATGCAAATGAATACAAAGGAATCAAGTTGACTACATCTATGGGAAGAGATCATGGAAAAACTCAGTATTATCAGCCAAACAAGGCCAGAGGCTGAATGTAGAACAGACCATCAATTGCTTATATGCAAGTTCAGGTTAAAGCTGAAATTAAGAACAGATTTGATTCATTAGACACTAATGACCAAAGACTAAAAGAGTTATGGAATGACATCAAGAATATCATACATGAATGAAGAAAGCAAAAGACAGGAAAGAAAGAAAAGGCCAACATAGATGTGAGAAGAAACTCTGACAATTGCTCTTAAGGGTAGAGAAGCTAAAGCAACTAGAAGAAATGAAGTAAAAAAGCTATACAGAAAAATTCAAAGGGCACCTCAAAAAGACAAAGTCAAATACTACAATAAATTTGCAAAGACCTGGAGTTTGAAAACCAAAAGGGGAGAACATGCTTAGCATTTCTCAAGCTGAAGAAACTGAAGAAAAAATTTAAGCCTTCACTTGCAATATTGAAAGAAGATTATATGGGCAAAATACTGAATGATGCAGAAAGCATTAAAAAAAAAAAAAATGGATGAAAGAAATACACAGAATAACTGTACCAAAAAGAATTGCTCAGTATTCAACCAGTTCAAGAAATACAATATGATCAGGAACCATAGTATTGAAGGGAATAAGTTCCAAGTTGCTCTGAAGGCATTTGTGAAGATCAAGACTCCAAGAATTGATAGAATACAAAATGAAATGTTTCAACAAACTGATACAGGCTAGAGGCCTTATTCCAAGAAATACGGGAAACAATGACCTGACCAGCTGATTGGAAGATACATATTTGGGCACAGTCCAAAGAAAGGTGACCCACCAGGATGCAGAAGTCATCGAACAATATCATTAATATTACATGCAAGTAAGTTTTTGCTGAACATATTTCAAAAATGGTTACAACAATACAGCGACAGGGAGCTGCCAGAAATTCAAGCCGGATTCAGAAGAGACTGTAGAACAGATGGATCTTGGCTGAAAGCAGAGAATACAAGAAATAAATTTATTTGGGCTTTATTGACTATGCAAAGTCATTCAACAGTATGGATCAAACAAACTATGGAAAACACTGTAAATGACAGTTATTCCAGAACATTTATTTGTGCTTATGAGAAAATTGTACAGAAAATTGAATAGAACAGGAAGTAGTCATTGGAATACAGCAAGGGAATACTAAATAGTTTAAAACCAGGAAAGGTGTGCAACAGAATTGTTTCCTTTCACCATAATTTTTTAATCTGTGTGCTGAGCAAATAATCCAAGAATATAGATTATATGAAGAATGTGGCATCAGGACTGGAGGAAGACTCATTAACAACCTGTGAAGGCAAATGGCGCAATCTTGCTTGCTGGAAGAGAATGGGTCTTGAAATGAAGATCAAAGACTACAGTTTTCAGTATGGAATAAATCTCAGTGTAAAGAAAACAAAATCACAACTGGACCAATAAATAACACCATGATAAATACAGAAAAAAACCTGAAGCTGTCGAAGACTTTAATTTGCTTGGATCCACCATCAGTGCTCCTGAAAATAGCAGCCAAGAAATCCAATGACATATTACACTGAGCAAATCTGCTGCAAAAGAGAGACCTGTTTAATGTGTTAAAGAGCAAAATGTCACTTTCAGGACCCAAACCATGTCATTTTCCATCACATCATATGCATGTGAAAGTTGGACAATGAATAAGGAAGACCATAGAAGAATCAATGAATTTGAATTGGGGTGTTTGGGAAGAATATTGAAAGAACCATGACTGCCTAAAGAATAAACAAAGCTGCCTTTGAAGAAGTATAATCAGAATGATCCTTAGAAGCCAGGATGATGAGACTTTGTCTTTCCTACTTTGGACATGTTGTGAGGAGGAACTGGTCCATGGAGAATGACACTGTTATTGTTGAGTGTTGTCAAGTCAATTCCAACTGATAGTGACCCTTTATAGGAGCAGCTGGTGGGTCTGAATCAATGACTTGCAGTTAGTTACCAATCCAGTGTTTATCCTACAGAGTCACACCAGGACCGTGGTATAAAGCATACAGAACATAATGGTAGTTAGTATTTATTTCATAGTCTGACTTTGTACAAACTAAATTTAGTTTTGTAAAACTAATATAAATTGAAGTTATATTAACAAATTTAAATCAAATGATACATCAACCTTTATGGGAAAACTGTGTACATTAAATATTTGGGAAAATAATTTTTATTATGAAGTTGTGTCTACAATATTTGAGATTTTAAATAAATCTACTTGCCTCATAGATTTGCTTAAAATATATATCTAAATTTTGAATGTGCATTATAAGCAAATTTATACTACTTACACACACAAACACGATGATAAACCAATGGGACTTCTGAGGAAAATAATCAAGTTTTTAAAGCCAAAAAACAAACTAAAACAAAAAGTACCTGGGTAGTGTACATAATAAGATATATACTCTACCGTTTGGGAAAGTGAGTTCCAATGAAATATAGAGACATGATTAGAGTTGATAAACTAAGACTTTCAAATTGAATTTACCACAACATGTATAGCAATCTTTAGAGTTCTGTACTAGGCTTCATACCATTCAACTCCTTTATTGATCATGTGAATAAAAACTTAGTAGGTACTCTTAACCAAATTTTAACGGCTAAAAGATCTCAAAGAGATAGAATATTAAGTTTCAAGCATTAGTAAAATAATAGCAAATAGAGCAAAGGCAAAGGCCAGGTTTTTGTTTAATGATAAAAAACAAAACCAAATATATATGTATACTGGTAATTTATCACTCATTTCTAATTTTGTCATAAGGCATGTTGCTGTGATGCTAGAAACTATGCTAACGGTATTTTAAATACCATCAGGGTCACCCAGTTTGGACAGGTTTCAGCAGAGTTTGCAGAGTAAAACAGATTGGGAAGAAGGAGAGGTGGGCCACTTCTGAATGGGTTAGTCACTGAAAACATTATGAATGACAAAAGAATACTGTCAGATATAGTGCCAGAATACAAGCCCCTCACATTGGAAGGCGCTCAAAATATGACAGGGGGAAGAGCTGCCTCCTCAAAGTAGAGTTGGCCATAATGACATGAATGGATTAAAGCTTTTGGGACCTTCATTTACTGAATTTGCTGAGGGGACACAACTCGAGATGAGGAGACACAGCTACAAATATCAATTAATAATCACAGCATGGAATGTACTAGAAATCAATATAGGAAAACTAGAATTTGTCAAAAATGGAATGGAACACATAAAGATAGATATCCTAGGCATTAGTGAGCTGAAATGGAATGATACTGGCCTTTTGAACCTGATAATCACATAGTTTACAGTGCCTGGAGTGACAAACTCAAGAGGAATAGTATAGCATTCATCATCAAAAGAAAGTACAGTGCTGTCTGTGATAACAACCATAAGCATCCAAGGAAGGCCAGTCAATACCACTATTGTTCATATTTACGTACTAACCGCTAAAGTAAGTAATGATGAAATCGAGGAATCCTACCAATTTATTCAGTTTGTAATTCATCAAACATGTAATCAAGATGTATTGATAATTTACTGGTGATTGGAATGTAACGGTTAGGAACAAAGAGGAAGGATCAGTAGCTGGAAATATGGCATGATGATAGAAATGATGCTGGAGATTGCACGATAGAATTTATAAGACCAATGAGTTATTTATTACAAATGCCTTTTTAAACTACGTAAATGGTAACTATACCTATGGATCTCACCAGATGGAATGCATAGAAATCAAATTGACTTCATCTGTGGGAAGAGATGGTGGGAAAGCTCCACATCATTAGTGAAAATAAGGCCAGGGACCACCTGGGGAACAGACTATCATTTGCTCAAATTCAAGTTCAGGCTGAAGATGAAGAAAATTAAAGCAAGCACATAAGAGAAAAAATACGACCCGGAGTATATCCCACTTGAATTTAGAGTTCATTTCAAGAACAAATTTGATGTATTAGACACTAATGACCGAAGACCAGAAGATTTGTGTGAGGACATCAAGAACGTCAGACAGGAATGTAGCAAAATGTCATTTTAAAAAAACCCAGAAAAGAAAGGAAAGACCACAATAGAAGTCAGAAGAGATTGAAACTTGCTCCCCAAGATAGAAATGCTAAAGTGAATGGAAGAAAGGAGGAAGTAAAAAAGCTGAAAAGAAAATTTCAAAGGGCAACTTGACTAGACAAAGTAAAGTATTATAATGAAATGTGCAAAGTTTTGGAGCTATAAAATCAAAAACGGTGAGAAGAAACTCGGTATTTTTAAGCTGAAAGAACTGGAAAAAAAATTCAAGGCTCAACTTGCAATATTAAAGAATTCTATAGATAAAACATTGGATAGTGCAGAAATTCTCAAATGACGATGTACTGATTGATTATACCAAAAACAAATGTTTGATGTTCAACCATTTCAAGAGGTAGCATGTGATCATGAACCAATGATATGGAAGGAATAAGGCCAAGTCTCATATACATGTGAACGTTGGACAATGAATAAGGAAGACCTTGGAAGAATTGATGTATTTGAGTTATGGTGTTGGAGAAGAATGTTATAAGTACAAGAAGAACAAACTTTGTGTTGGAAGAAATGCAGTTAGGATGCTCCTTAGATGCCAGGATGGTGAAACTTCATCTCCCCTACTTCGGACATGTTATCAGGAGGGACTAGTCCTTGGAGAAGAACACTATGCTTGGTAAAGTGGAGGATCTGAGAAAAGAAGGAAGACCCCCAAAGAGATGGATTGGCACAGTGGCAGCAGTAATGGGACTAAGGGTAACAATTGTTAGGATGATGCAATACTGGGCACTGTTGTCTTCTGCTTTGCATAAGGTTGCTATGAATCAGAGCTAATCCAATGGCACCTAATAACAACAACTGGTAAGCTTGAAAACCGTATACATGGTTGCTATTAATAGGAACTGACTATAAGACACTTAACAATAACAACAACAGGTTATCTTTGGGAAAGCCCTGACTGCTCCTACAAAATGTTTTATTTAGTTAACCACAAAATCAACAACAACTAGTCTGTAATGTTGTTGCTAAGTGCCATGGAATTGGTTCCGTCTCATTGCGACCCTATATAGGGTTTCCAAAGAGCAGTTGGTAAATTTGAAATGCTAACCTTGTGGTTCAAACCAACCTTGTGATTGAGTACTTATCGTACAGTGCCATACCAGGACTCCTGTAATAGTCATAAAATCAGATGTAAATGTAAAAAGCATTCATGTAAGAGTCAACTATGATGAATGCTGTACTTTTACTAACCAAATAAATGCTGGATAAATGTGCACATATTTGAGGATAATATTAAATTGTTGACAAATTGAAGACTACCTTGGACACTATACCTAAGAAGATGAGGAATGAGTGATGAAACACAATTTGTTTTGTCTTGGGAAGAAAAAGGACTTGGTTGGTTTAAATATTTGCTTTCAAATATTTGGAGAACTGTCTTCTTAAATGTCAAGTAGATATCCTCTCTTGTCTATGAAGCAGCAATCAGTAAAAGGTAAAATGAGGTATATTTTGCCCTAACATAAAGAGCAATTATCCAATAAATATAATTAACTAAACACAAGGAAATGTACCAATTTTTAAAAAATCTTGAGCCATATGCTATAGTAGGAGTTTAGCCATAGACTGATGGACAACCATGAGGGACATTAGCACTCTAAAGTGTGGTGTGTTTCATGGTCTTTCCTTTTCCGTTCTCACAAAATAACAATAACACATACATACATGTAGTTCATTCTTACAACAACTCATACTCTTATCAATGAAAAAACTGAGCCACAGTGGCTGAATTGACTGGCCTTTTGCCTGACAGCCAGTAATCTGTGAAATGGAAGTCTTTTGACTCCTAGTCAGTTTTTAACTGCTGTCACTGTGTGCCCCCATTTAATCATTCTGAGTCTTGTTCTCTCTGTCTTTCTCACTTTCTTTCACTTCCCCTCTCTTCATACACACACACACACACACACACACACAGACATTTCTGCTTTTTCAATGCTTCCAACTGATTTCCATTAATCCTTTCACATGAATGTAAGAGGTGTGAACTATAGCATTTTTTTAAAAACCAAAATCTGTAGAAATTATTTAACATTCCTAATTGTTATATTTCCATAATCCTAATATCTTACCTGATCGACAAGCAATGTCTACATCCTTTTCAAAGTCTGTCTGTAACAAGAAATAATAAAATATAGAATCACCATTTAATATAGCTCTCAAGTGACTTTGCTAACCAGACTATCTAAAGTTTACAGATATCTGACTAGACAGTACCAGTTTATTTCTTTGTGCAAAGGAATTGTCTCAAGAAATAATCAGATTTTTTCAAGACTATTTCCTAGGGTCAAACTGACTAATAGATGAAAATATAACCTATAATTTTAACAAGGTAATATGTCCAGTGGGACCATAATATGACCACCATGGGAAAAATAATTAAATTATAGGGTAATCCCTGCCAATATAATTTTAAAAATTAAAATGGGAGTATTATTAGTATACTTAAATAAATGTCTTTTTGTTACTTGTATTATTTGAAACATTCCATTTGAATACATTGTTTGTCATTTTCTATTGTACACCACAGCTTTTTCAAACCCTTAATAGTCAAAATAGACCTTTCTAATGATATATTTTCACTCACTTGTGACAAAAGGCTTTCAAGTTTAGGAATGAAAAACTGGGAATTATCTGAGTCAGTTAAATAATAGTAGTTGGGCTAAATAATACTAACATGAATCAGTTGAATAATGCTAATAATATTACACCAGAACCAGCTGGTGTTTAGTTGTATCCTCATATTTCTCCAAATTTTATTTTAAACAACTTCATTTTAAGAAATAATAACATTTAGCCAGACCATCTTAATCGAGGCCAAGCAGTCATATGCCTTTTTCTATGATATTCTAAATCAAAGATGTCAATACTTATTATAGATTTGCTTTTGATCCTTTTCAGATCTTAGCTATTAATAAACAACTGAGTCTATTTTTATGTTTCCTGGTCCAAAAAATTAATAACAAATTAAATATCTTGTTAATAAAAAGGAAAGCCTTCTGAAATCCAAGTGCTATTTTTAATGACATGTAGAATAAATCACATCCAATTTCTTAAGTATACAAAGTGGTGAGGCCTCCTAAATATTCTTTAGCCATAGCAATAGCTCTTGCTCTTGCACAATAACTAGCCTTTCACAGGATGGGAGACACCCTTATGCTTTAAGACAATGGCTCTCATCTTAGGCTGTGCATTGGAAACACTTATGCTTGGGTTCCAGTCTCAGGGATTTTGATTTAATTGGCTCTTCCAATGAAACTAATATGCAACTAAGGCTAAGAACTGCTGTTTCAAGACTAGAAATTTGGTTTCATAGTTTTCTGAGTTGTAAAAAATATAGAGAAATTGTTATTCCTAATTCAGTGCAAGGATGAAAATACTCTGCTTTGTTACAAAGAACTCAATGTCCCAGAGGCCCAATAACAGATTCTGGACTCCAAGCAACCCAAACAGAATGTTTATCTGGTATTAGATTTCTAAATGTTTTTATGAACTACAGTTAAAACTACTCAAAATGGAATTTTGACACTACTAAGGATATTTATTTATTCCATAGAGTATCCATGACTTAATTAACAATCAAATGGAAAAGAAAAACTCACCATGATTTGAGCATGTCCATTAGGAAAAGAACTTGAAGAATCGGCATTGATTGGATCCTGACAATTTCTCAATCGACATCTAAATGCATCCTGAACCTGTGTGTGTGGGCAGGAAAGACAAACACTAATTTTCTTCTTCCTTGATAATGACTAACCAAAAATCAAAACCAAACCCATTACCATTGAGTTGACTGCGTTTAAAGAGACCCTATAGGATAGAGTAGAACGGCCCCATATATTTTTCAAGGCTGTAGACATTAGGGAAGCAGACTTCTACAGTTTTCCTTTCTGCCAAGTTGCAACCACTAACCTTTTGGCTAGCTGCTGAGTGCTTTAACCACTGTGCCACCAGTACTCCTTTTGATAATGACTAGATACTGTCTATATTGGCAATCAACTATGCCAAAACTTATTATCCTATTGCTTTTAAGATAAAATATACATTTTGTTTACATCTTAACACAAATACTGGTCTACCTGGACTTGGCTCACTTTCCACATTCTATAAAGGGGAGTGTAGGGAATCCTGGTGTGGTGCTGTGGGTTAATGCGCTGGACTGCAAATTTGGTTTGATCCGAAAGGTCAGTGGTTCAAGTTCACCAAGACACTCCTCGAAAACCCTATACAGTGTTGCTATGAGTCAGTACTGACTCGAAAGCACATAACAACAACAACAGGGACTCCTTAGCTATCAGATGAGGTATCTGACTCAACACCAACAATTCTATCCATAGGGCAGATTTATTTCCACTGTTACAAACATGTGGTTCATGGAAGATTTACTGTGTGGTATAGCATAATCTCATAACAGTTCTAAACATCATGAGAAAATGGATTACTCTATGGTTTTTGACAAGAATAGATTGGGCTTTTCCTTTTATGTCTTATATAACGCATCTTCTGGGAGTTTTTGCATCCTCTCGGGGTTATGTGCCCTGGTGCAAAATCAAAGTAACAGGAAAAACAAATATAATGTAATGTCTCAGCATCCTTATATTTTTTTCTACTTTCTGTGACTCATTAGGCTCCAAAGAAGCTGTTGGTAGATCTTTTCATGAGTTGTTGCTTTTAAGTGCTGTTGAGTAGGTTTTGACCCATAGCAACCCAGTATAGGGTTTCCAAGGAGCAACTGGTGATTTGAACCACTGACCTTGTGGTTCAAATCAGCCTTGTGGTCCTGCGCTTTTCCTACAGTGTCACACCAGGATGCCTTTTCATGAGTGGTGGTGGTTAAGTGCTGTGAAGTCGGTTCCGACTCATAGCCACCCTATATAGGGTTTCCAATACTGTAATTCTTTACGGGAGCAGAAAGCCTCATCTTTCTCCTGTGGAACCACTGGTAGTTTCAAAGCTCTGACCTTGAGGTTAGCAGCCTGACTTGTAACCACTACGCTACCAGAGCTCCTTCCTTTTCATGAATAGCTTGCTATTCAAGAGCAAAGATAATCAGTTTGAGGACTAAAGTGCACCTAACCAGAACCATGATAATTTTAACTGCCTCACATGCTTGTGTAAGCAGGATAATGAATAGGGTAGACTACACAAGAATTAATGCGTTTGAGTTGTGGTTTTGGATCAGAATATTGAAAGTGCCACAGACTGCCTGAAAAACAAACAAATCTTTGTTGGAAGAAGTACAGTCAGAATGCTCCTTGAAAACCAGTATGACAAAACGTCACCTCTCATATTTTGGACATTTTATCAGGATGGTCCAATTCTGGGAAAGGACATTATGCTTGGTAAAGTTGAGTGCTGGGGACAGCATACACAGACCCTGGGTTGATCAGTGGCAGCCCCATTAAACCACCTCTGAATATAATCAGTTTAACCCAGATGCTCTTCTTCCTCCTGAAAGTATATAGGAATATTAAGAACAATGTAGCATTTTAGGTATAGATAAATGAAGCCTGGTGCCTGAGATCTTGCTCACAAACAAAAGTTTGCAAAGTGTATAGAGACAGCTTGGCTCCTTTCAGGAACCTTGCTTTATGTTATGTATCCTTAAGAAACCGCACGTTGCTACTCTAGATCATTTAAGCCTAAAAGTTAATATATAACAGCTTGATTGAACCTTTTTTTCTGTAAAAATAAAAATGTTAGATTGTTAAGAAAAACTATGAAAATATCTTAAAAGTTGTTCCTGTGAATCATCATGTCCTGTTTTGAATGATTAATCACATTTCAGTTCCTTATCCTGTCTTAATCACATCCTCCCTTTGTGACATCCTCCCTGAGTGAATTACATCCTTCCTTTGTAACAAATCCCTCCCTAAAAAAGAGAATAAAAGGCTGAGGTAAAGTGAGTTCTGCAGGCAATGCTGTGCAATGCTAGGCAAAATGTTTGCAGATCTGTCTACCTGCCAGCTTGCATCATATCTGTGTGTCTGTCTTTTTTGTATATATTTCATCTCTCTCTTTCTCTATCACTTTCGCCACCAGATCTCTCTTCTTCGTGACACTCACACTTCCTTGTCGAGGCGGGACCCCAACATAGGACCTCAACAGTTGAGGATCATCAAAAAAGAGGAAGACCCCCCAAAACGATGGATTAGCACAGTGGTAGAAGAAATGGACTCAAGTATGACAACAATTGTGAGGAGGGTACAGGCACTAGTGGTGTTTCATTCTGTTGTACACAGGGTTGGTATGAGTTGGAGCTGACTCAATGACACCTAACAACAACCAGCTTCTTAAATAGTGAGAAAATATATTTCTATTTATTAAGAAAAAAGTAGCTATTTGTCCTAAGTCCATGGCATGATCACGTTTTTCTGACTTACATTATTGATATTTACCTTTTCATTATTTTGTAATATGTTTTATTGCTATTTTTTAAAAAGCACAGTAGTGATGTTTGAACAAATGATGAACATAATTAGCGTCGCCAAATTGTACATGTGAAAATTGTAGTAATGGCAAATGTACTGTTACCTATATGCACACTACAATAAAAAAATAATTTAAACAAACCACAGATGATGTTGCCTTTCCCGTATTTTACGGAAGTACCATTCTTGAGACTACCAAGTTAAATATGCAGGGAGATTAGCTTTTGAAAGATGCACTGGTATAAGATATCCCATCACTGTTTTGATATGAGATGTACATAGTAGATATGCTGACCAGAAAGCACTCATTTCATTTTTGTTTACAGCTTCTTCTTTGCTTTGTCACCCATTTTGCAGTCATCATTAGCCTCTTTCCCAAATTGCAGGATTTGGAAAGTAACACGGAGTTAAGTCACACAACCCCACCCGACCCTTAGAGTTCTGGGTAAGCAAGTCCCTAATGAAACTTCCATTAATGTTCATTTCCATTTCTGTCTCTCAGGGTCTAATCCTGGAGATGTGACTTTGATGGCTATGAAATACAGATGTGAGTAGTTGTTTGTTCTGACTCAAAGCTATCCTGTGTAGATTTCCCGAGGAGCAGCTGGTGAGTTTGAACCGCTGATCTCATGGTTAGCAGTCCAGTGCTTATCCTACAGTGCCACACCAAGGCTCTAAAGTAGTATGCAAGGGAGTGTGTAGATGGACTCCATATTCTCTAGCTTCTCTTCTGTTTTATGATTCTAGTATTTCTGATGGTGCAGGAGAAGAATATTAAAAGAACCGTGGACTTCTAGAAGAACAAACCAATCTATGGAAGAAGTACAGTCAGAATATTCCTTAGAAGCCAGGATGATGAGACTTCATCTCTCATACCTCAGGCATATTATAGGAGAGATCAGTCCCCAAAGAAGGACATATGGTAGGTAAACTGGAGGGAAAAAGAGGCAGACACCCAACAAGATGGATTGACCCAGTGACAGCTGCAGTGTGCTCAAGTTTAACAATGAGTGTGAGATGGACCAGACAGTGTTTTATTCTGTTGGGCATAACCTGGCTATGAGTCGGCACCAACTTGACGGCAACTCACAACAACAAAAAGCATTTCAGGAGCTTTGGTGTGGTGTTGTATGATAAGCACTGGACTGCTAACCACAAGGTCAGCAGTTCAGACTTACCATCCATTACTCAGAAACCCTATACAGAGATGCTCGAGTCAAAACCGACCCGTCTACACATGAAAACAAGTTTTGGTTTAAACCCAGTCTTCTTTTTAAAAAAAATGAAGTGTTTCTGGATATAACTGACCAAGGTAATTTCCCATTTTCTCTTTCAAATACTTTGGTACAAGAACAGACCCAGTAAAATCCAGTATGAAAAACTGGATAAATAAGTAGGACTGAGGCATCCAGATTCTCCCTGTGAAGATAACACTACTAGGACAAAATTAGATTCTTTGATGTGTGTACTTTTAGGCTCCTCCTTATATTAATAAATCATAGCTAAAGGTTATAGCATGACTCGTTATTAATAAAAATTGCTAACCAGTATAGTGATTGCTAGATCATCATTTTTTCTGCTAGATAGAAATATGTATTAAAGAAACACTGAGAAAGCATATCTGTGTTTAGAAAAAACACCCAAAGAACTAATGACAGAAGAATAGGTACATGCTAATTTTCTGTTTATGCTCTGAGGCAACTGTTAAAGACGCACATTGATAAAGGAAGATAAATGATATGTTAGAAATGTGCCCTCTGGGAGTCTGTCACATGCAAATTTTTTTCTTCAAATACTTGCATATATACAATAAGAAATATAGCATTTGGTAATGTCAAACATTAATTTAACTGGTCCTTACTAGTCACACTCTAGTTTCAGGGCTTCAAACCATAGGTGGCAAGGATATTTTTGGCTGACAATGGAATATGGAAAAGCAATGTCTGCAAGATTTTCCAAATCCACTATCTGATTACTTGAAGGAGATATAAAAGAAATCTAACATTCTCAGAACACACAGCAATACCTTAAACTACAAAACTCTTAACTATGACCATGGATTAAGGGCATTTCTCCACTGAAGAATGAGTCACTTCATGAATCAGTCAATGCATTTTAGAAGAAATATAAAAAGAAAAGCATAAAAAATTCTCCCATAAACTCAAGGTCATTTTAATAGCTCTATAAATACCATAATTTAAGTATTAAATCCAATGACACTTTTAGTGCTTCTGATGTCTCTAATTTATATGGATTTTCAGGAGAAATTCCACTAGATTTCAAATTATTCTGTTTGATTTTTTTTTTTTTTTAATTCTTTAAGACATTAAAGAGGCGCAATCTAGATGAATTACCCTTAAATATTTGTCCAATACTCTCAAGGAATAATGACTAGACTAGATTTCATGGTGTATATTTTTTATTACAAAATAGGGTCCTTCAGGCAATATGATGACGGTGGTGGTTATGTGCTGTGGAGTTGGTCCCAATTCATAGCAATCTTGCATAGGGTTTCCAAGGTTGTAAATCTTTATGGGAGCAGAAAGCCTAATCTTTCTCCCAAGGAACCGCTGGTAATTTCTAATTGCTTATCTTGAGGTTAGCAGCCCAACTCAGAACCACTACACTACCAGAAGATAATATGTAGAAAATACATCTGCAGCTATTTGGATTTGGATAACATTTTGATAGTTAATTGAATTTTCTATCATGCAAACATTAGGGTTCTATCTGTGGTGAGGCAATGTGAGTTAATCTGATAGAGAACAAATGATGTTTTTTTAAACAAGCAAATCTGTAAGGATGTTAATCCAAAACAGTGAGAAAGCATAAGACAAACAAAATGAAACAGAATCTAGGTCTGGTCATCTCATTCTGAAAAGAAAGGGTTCTGTACCAATAATCACTGTTACAATGCTTGACAATAAACTAAATGCCTTTCTTGCCTTGTGATTGATTGAAGGAAAATAAATGTTAAAGCAAGTCAAATATTTATTATTTAAGCTCTTTAAGCTGATTTGCTATTTGTGGAGAATAAATCTCACTTTAAATAATAATTTAATTTTAAGATTACTTTTAGAAATTAAAATCATTACTTCATGTTATTTCAAAATTTAGAATTTTTAAAAACTTATTTCAGACCAGCAATATATTTTTTAGATAAAACTGGCTGGGATAATTGAATCCTTAGAATAAATTATGGCATAGTTAAAATACAGGTTTCAATATTTCGTCTTTGTTGTAATACTCTATAAAAAGTCTTTTACGTTCATTGACAGCATACTATTGACTAGACAGAGGGTGAAAATATATCCAGTGGAACAGAAAAGAAATGATGTGCACATAATCTTGGAATATTTAGGGAACTTTAGGAAAGTGATGATATGAAAAAAATAATGGCAAGAAATGTCTTTAAAAATAAGATGAGGTAAAAAACAAATAAGCTAGCATGATTTTCTTCTGTGAGTATTCAACTAGCCTAGATATTGACTGGATCCTCTCACGGCTGCTCTTACAATTCCTGAAAAAACGAAACACCTCTTATTGTGGATAGATTCTTGGAAGAGACACGAGTTCAAAGAGGTTTGCAGGGATGTGTCTGGCTCCTATCTGTCCCCCAGGGAGAGTACGATTCGGTCCTTCACAGCAGCCTTGAGCAGAGAGCTTCTCCACTGGTTTTCTTTCAGAAGGTAGTTGGCAGAGTGTCACTCTGAGTGCTGGTGCCAGATTTAGAGATTATTGGGGAAGAGCACTAAGCAGCGTTTGGCAGTGTTGCCGTTTAGAAAAACCTCACAGGGTAGAGCTGCAGTTTGAACAGGGCTCTGTATTTATCTATGAAGCAGCTCAGACCCCAGTCTTCACTTTTTAAAAGACAGTTTTGCCTCCAGGTATTCTTGACTTCCTATTCAAAAGGATGGTTAGAAGCCAAGAAAATAAATAAAGTTACATGGCTGCAATTATTTGAAATTGTTAGCTTTAGAGAGGGGCTCTTTCGTGGTGTGATAATATCCAGCGTTATTGCTGTACCTCTAGCCAATCTCCTACTCGGTTCTGAATTCTGTGCCCACTGTTATTTCCTATTTGAACAAATGTCTGAGTACTTTTTAATGATACTAAATTTGTATAATTTAATCATTAGATGAGTGGTGAAACTGTCCTCAGTTTCATTGCATTATGCCATGTGTATAAGACGCATGAATGACTTTACATTATTAAAATATCTAACTTCTAAGATAGCAAAGAATATAAGCAAACAATGAGGGTTTGTCATTCTGCATACAATGTAGGAATAATAGGATCTTCAGTCTCAGATTTCATTCTATAGGAATCTAGAAATCTATCACTTCATCTCTGAAATTATTTTAACTATTTACTTTAAAATTACTTTTTGTATCAGAGTTTTGGAGGGGGGTCACATAAATTTCCCTAGATTACATTTCCCATATACAATCTGCATAAAATATAGCTGCAAATAAGAAAGGAAGGGGAATTATATTTGAGGCACCATGACCCATGTCTTCACATGTGATATCTCATTTCAGCCTCATGCCATCTCCTTTGAGGCAGTCAGTATTACAGTGTCATAGATAAGGAAATTGAAGCTTAGAAAGTCTAAGTACTTGGTCAAGATCATAACCATAGAAAGTGGCACAGCTGAGAGTGAAACCAGGCCACTTGACATGGTCACTAGCCCTCCCATTACAACACACTACTGCCTCCACTCCTGGCCTTGCTGAGCAAAGAATTCATGAGAAAGCAAGTTGTTATATCACAAGTTGTTATAGCACATCAAATTAAAAGATAAAAAATTATCTTTTATAATTTAACTAAAATATAAGAAATAAGAAGTAATGACTTCTGTTTTACTTTTAAACATTTACTGTAGTCATTTTCAACTTTTAGGGGCCAGTCTAGCAAAAACTTAAGAGGAGAAGCCCAGAGGTCTGTGGGACTTGCATATCCATATGCCTGTGGTCAGGTACCCCTCCTTACTGGCCTAGAAGCAACTGTGTTGCCATCCAGAGGGAGGATAGCTGGGAGACCACTGTGAGGCTTCAGCAGAAGGCTTTGGGTTAACAGCAGGACAAAGTTGGATACTACCCAACAGATAACACTGCAATCTGCCGATCTCTATAATGAACTCTCCTTGTCTGTACTTATTCATTGATGTCATCTTTCTTATTTGATTGCATGCTCTTGTTAATCTCTTAAAGCTTTGCATGGATTTGGAGAATCTCAAGAACAGATTAAGATTGACTGATGCCACTATTCATGATTCTGTGTTCAAGTCATATCAAGTTGATCCAATGTCATGTTCAATTCAGAACAGCTCAATCCAGAAGGAGAGGTAGTGTTTTTTTCCTAGTCTGTCTTAGTCTGTAAACTGTGCTGAAACTTGTTAAAATTAAGTGCCATAGCATTACGCAAGCTGCCGCTGACAGATGGGTGGTAGCTGTGCATACGGTAAATTAACCAAGATTCAAACATGGGGCTCCTACACGGAAACTGACAATTCTATTACTGAAATACTTGTAATCAGCACCCATAACATGATTGATCAGTCAGTTGAGGTCATACCTGCATAAGGTGGATACTAAACCTAATCACTTCCAAGCTAAAGAATAGCTTAGACAAGAAACATAGGAGCACCAACTGAGGAAGTCAGATGCCAAGTAAAGATTCTCTACAAGCCAAGGAAAAAAGGAATATCTGGGGTTACTGACAAGGAAGGAATTGATACCCTACTTTGTATTTCTAGCCCTAGAATTATGATAAAATAAATTTTTGTTCTTTATGGTCATCCCTTTGTGGTATTTGTGTTATGGCATCAATAAGTAAGAACACAGGTAAAAATGCTTGTCTGCCTTGTATATCCTCTGTGGTGTATTTTCAAACCATTTTGGTTTATCTGCCTCTATTATGGAAACAATGAGACTAAATGAGAACTGGCAAAAAGCAAAAGGTTGTCTGGGAGAGGCAGGAAAGAGGGAAGGAAGTGTGTGAAGAAGGAATGGCAGAGAGGAGAGGGGAAGGAAGGTAGCAGAGAGGAAAGAAAGGCGACTGAGGTAAAAGTGATCATGTTTATTTTAAGAATTTTGCTGCAAAACCACATTTCAGATTTGGATAAAGATTTTGGGAACCTCATCTGGTATACCCCAGACTTCCTGCCAATGCTTGAGAAAGAGAAAAGAGGAACCTGGCCAGGCTACCTCTCTGACACCACAGAAAAGCCATAGGATACTCATACACTGATAGAACCAAATTATCCATTTGAGCACTTTCCTTTTTTTCCCTTTCGTTTAGAAAAAGGGTTTTATTGTAGCTTATTTTGTATTGCAATCTTGTTATTTCCCTCTCCGAAAACAAACTGTAGAATTGTCTGAGAGCCAGGCACAGCCAGAGACAGAGAGAGAGATGAGAAGAGTGTGCAGGCACCAAGAAAGTGGTTTCCTAGCAACAGCAACTATTTCAAAGGTTTCATAACTCTTGTGTAGTCTGAATTTCCATAGCAATGTGGAGCATAGTAAATAATATGCTGTTAATCCAAATGAATTCTAGTCAACGAAAGATGGACAAAGGGGGAAAAAAAGGATCTGTTTTTGTTCTATTAGATATTATCTTATTAGGTACTACACATATTAGTATCAAAGATCTAGGTTTGGTTGCTGAAGTAATATGCATGATAAATCAAACAATCCAATTTTTTACCATTACTATTATATCTCTCTTTTGTATATTCTCTTTTTAAAAGAGGCATTTATGGAAGTATTTTAAAACCGAAAGATACTACAGAAGAAGAAACTAAATTTTCAAGAGTATATATTTAATGAAACTGAAATATTAAGATGGCAACTCTGAAGGTCACAAGAAATTGTTATGTAAATAATTGCTTTGCTTCTTTTTCATTATTATTTGGAATATAGTTGAGTTGGCATTAATCACCATTATCATTTCTCCCTTATCTCCGGATTTGAAATAATTTGTTTTAAAATTGAGCCTACTAAAAGCAAAGGCACTTTAAAAATAAATTATGCCTCAAAAACATCACATTCAAAATGTCAGCTACAGTATTTCATTCCTTTTCTTAAACTGCAAGGTTCTATTTCTCCTCTATGCACACTCACTCTTTCACAAGAAAATTACAAAAGTAAGTAAGTATCAAATAAAGCCTTTTGAATTCATATTAAGAAAAGTAATTAGTGATTACTGCTGCTACTGCAGCAAGTCATTGAGTTAATTCCAACTCATAGCGACCCTTTACCGGGTTTCCGAGGCTGTAAATCTTTATGGGAGTAGAAAACCTCATCTTTCTCCCACGAAGTGGCCAGTGGATTTGAATTGCTGACATTTTACCTTTTAATTAGCAGTCAAACACATAACCCATTATACTATTTGTTGTTGTTGTTATGAAGTGCCGTCGAGTCGGTTCTGACCCATAGTGATCCTGTATAGGGTTTCCGAGGAGCAGCTGGTGAGCTTGAACTGCCGACCTTGTAGTTCAAACGGTTTTGTAGTCTGACACATTAACCCACAGTGCCACACCAGGACTATACTACTGATGGTTGGTTATGTGCCGTAGAGTTGGTTCCAACTCATAGCGATCCTGTACAGGGTTTCTGAGGCTATAAATCTTTCCCGGAGCAGAAAGCCTCATCTTTCTCCGCGGAACAGCTCGTAGTTTTGAACTGCTGACCTTGAGGTTTTTGCAGCCCGATTTGTAACCACTATGCTACCAGAGTTCCTTGGTTTATACTATCGTTGTTGTTAAGTGCCGTCGAGTCGAATCCGACCCACAGCGACCCTGTACAGGGTTTCCGAGGAGCTCAACCGGCTTTGCAGTCTGGCCATTAACCCACAGCGCCACATCAGGAGTCCAGGCACCTTTATTAAAGCCTAAAAACCATGAAATCATGAAAGGTATACAAAAAAATACATTCCAAATGTAAATATGTATATATGCATAATTTTTGTTAAGTGCCATTGTGTCAGTTCTGACTCACAGAGACCTTGTATAGGGTTTCCAAGGAGCTCTTTAAATCAAAATATTTTTACATTGCTTAAACATTTTTAGGAGTCCTGGTGTGGCGCTGTGGATTAATGAACCAGACTACAAAGCCGTTTGAACAGCAAGTTGGGCGGTTCAAGCTCAACAGCTGCTCCTCGGAAACCCTATACAGAGTTGCTGTGGGTCGGAATCGACTCGATGGTACTTAACAACAAATACATATTTAAGTTAAAAATCCAAGTGCATTATCTTGAATGATTGTGGAGAAAATAAAGTGACAAAACTAAAGCAATAAAACTGTTCCTAGCATTATCTATAGGATTACAAAGTAGTTTAATAGAGATGAATCAATTTGCATGCTTTAGGCAACTATTTCATTTTCTTTCATACATTTTATGAAACTTGTATTTATAGGAGACATAACAGAGGATACAGGAATGTGACTCCATTCTCTCCAAGTGTGGTTAATATTAGGGCAATGTAATTATAAGTATTATAAGATAAAATCATTTCTTCATGCCAGGATGAATATATTAACATATACTTATAAAGTGAAAAATAAGTTCTGTGGGCTCAATGAGACTTCATTATGATAATGTGTGTGGGGGGGATTTACAAAACTTTCAAACTAAGTGTTTTTGTTTTATACTAAAATAATTTCTTTAAGAGGTTCTGAAAAAAGATTTACATTATAGCTAAAATCTTCTCAGAGCATTTACAGCAATCTCGTAAGGTATTTTTATGGTTCAATGAAAAAATGCTGGATATGTGATTTGTCATTTCAGTGGTGGAACTAGAAAGAGTTCTGTCAGTTGGTTCATCAAGTGTAAGATTATTCAATTTTAACTAATCATTAAAAATGCGATAATAACAGGGCTATATCCACATTTTTATCCCACATTAATAGATAAAACACATATTTACTGACATCAACTTATTAAGTGATTTGATTTAATTATCCTTACATTATGTTTTTGACAATTAATAGTCCAATTAGCAAGCATGGACAAGTTCTGATGAAAATTATTTTGTTTGTGCCAAATATTTTTCCTCATGTAAGCAGCAAAAATTTGATAATAAATCATCATATTAATATCTGTCACTTTAAAATCTGTATATTTTAACCATAGCCTAAGGCTATACCCACCACTCATCTGTCAGTTTGTCATACTGCGGGATTTGCATGTTGCTGTGAAGTTAGAAGCTTTGCCTCTGGTATTTCTAGTATCAGCAGAGTCACCCTTACTGGACAGATTTCAGCGGACCATTCAGACCAAAACAGGCTAGGAAAGTGGACCTGGAGATCTACTTCTGAAACAAACTGGTCAGTGAAAACCTCATGATAGCAGAAGAACATTGTCTAATACAGTGACAGAATGTGAGCCTCTCAGACTGAAAGGCATTACAATACGACTGAAGAAGAGCTTTCTAGTCAAAGTAGAGTCCTGGATAGGGTAAAGCTTACAAAATCTTCATTTGCTGATGTGGTATAACCAAAAATTAGAAGAAACAGCTGTAAACAGTCATTAATAATTGGAACATGGAATAATGAAGTATGAATTTAGGAAAACTGGAAGTCTTCAAAAAATAAGATGGAATGCATACAGTTCAATATCCTAGGCATTAGTGATCTGAAGTGAACTACTGTTGACCATTATGAATTGAATGATTTTATGATCTACTAAGCCAGAAATGAAAAATTGAAAAGGAATGCTATCACATTTGTCATCAAAAAGAACATTTCAAGATCTATCCTGAAATGCAATCCTTTCAGAAATAAGATATCCATATACCAACTAAAATGACAAATTAATTCAACTATTATTTAAATGTACACACTAACTACTAATGCCAAAGATGATGAAATTGGATATTTTAACCAAAGTTTACAGTTCTGAAATTGATCAAACACACAATTAAGATGCACTGATAATTACTGGTGAAATTTAAAAACAAAGAAGAAGAACTGATAGCTGAAAAATATGATTTTGATGATAAAATGGGTCTGAAGATTATGTGATACAATTTTGCAAAACCAAGGATGTATTCACTGCAAATGTCTATTTTTCAAAAACATCAATGATGACTATACAGATGAAAGGAGCTCTGGTAGCATAGTGGTTACAAATCGAGCTGCGAACCTTAAGGTCAGCAGTTCGAAACTACCAGCTGTTCCGTGGGAGAAAGATGAGGCTTTCTGTTCCCGTAAGGATTATCAGCCTTGGAAACCCTGTACAGGGTTGCTATGAGTTGGAACCAACTCTACGACACATAACAACAACATTACATGAAACTTACTAGATGGAACACGTAGGAATCAAATCTATTTTGTCTGTGGAAAGACTTGATGAAGAAGTTCAATATCATTTAGAACAAGGCCAAAAGTCAATTGTGGAGAAGACCAACAACTGCTCATATGCAAGTTCAAGCAGATGATGAAAAAAATCGAAACAAGTTCAAGAGACCCAAACTATAACCTGAGTAAATCCCACTTGTATTTAGAGATGATGTCAAGAACAGATTTGATGCATGGAACACTAAGACTGAAAATCAATCAATTTGTAGGCTGACAACAAATACATCATCCAGGAAGGAAGCAAAAGGTTATTAAAAAGGCATGAAAAAAAGAAAACCAAAGCAGATGTCAGAAGAGACTCTGAAAGTTGCTCCTGAATGTAGAGTAGCTAAAAAGAATGGAAGAAATGAGGGTGTAAAGCAGTTGAACAGAGATTTCAAAAGGGGATTTGAGAAGACAGAGTAAGGTATTGTAAAGAAAGGTGCAAAGACCTGGAGTTAAAAAGTCAGATGCTTAGCATTTCTAAAGTTGAAAGAACTGAAGAAAAAAGTAAAGCCTTAAGCTGCAATACTGAAGGATTCTATGGGCAAAATATTGAATGATGCAGTAAGCATCAAAAGAAAATGGAAGGAAAACACAGTCATTCTAGCAAAAATAAGTGGCTGACATTCAGATACTTCAGGAGGTAGCAATGATCAAGAATCAGTGGTATTGAAGAAAGAAGTTCAAGCCTCACTGAATGCATTGGCAAAAGACAAGGTTTCAGGAATTGACATGATACCATTTGAAATGTTTCAAGGAAAGGATGCAGGCTGGAGATGCTCACTTGTCTATGCCAATAAATTTGGAAGACATCTACCTAGCACATCAACTAAAAAAGATTGTGTTGGCATGCTAGATAAGCATTTGTGTTTGTTACAAAGAATGGTGATCCAACAAAATGCTGATGTTATTGAACAATATTATTAAGATCACATGCAAGTAGCATTTTGCTGAAAATAATTCAAAAACAGTTGCAATGGTATATCAACAGGGAACAGCCAGAAATCCAAGTTGGATTCAGAAGAAGGCATAAGATATTACTGCTGATATCATATGGAACTTAGTTGAAAGTAGAAAATACCAGGAAGTTTCATTGTGTTTTATGACTATATAAAGGCACCAATTGTGTGGACATAACACATTATGGATAATATTGCAAAAAGTTCAGAGCACATAATTGTGTTCATTCAGAACTTATACAAAGTCCAAGAGGCAGTCAGTTATTTGAACAGCAAACAGGGATAATACATGGTTTTAAATCAGGAAAGGGGTGCAACATCTTTCCTGATTTAAATATCAGAGTTGTATTCTTTCATGCTACACAAAAATCCTCACAACTGGATCAATATGCAATGAACACAGAAAGGATTTCACAATGCCTATGGAAGTAACAGTCAATAATTCAAAAAGGGTATTGCACTGGGTAAATCTGCTGCAAGAGATTTCTTTAAAGAGTTAAAAAGCAAAGATAGCATCTTGACAACTAAAGAGAAACTGACTCAAGCTATTTTGTTTGCAATTGTCTCATATGTATGGGAAAGCTGGACAATGAATAAGGAAGATCAAAAAAAAATCAATGTATCTGAGTTATGATGTTGGTAAAGAATACTGAATATATCACAAGCAAAAAGAGAATCTTCTATGTTGGAAGATGTACAGTCAGAATACTCCCTAGAAGCAAGGATGACAAGACCTCATCACACATATTTTGGACATGTTATCAGAAGGAACCTGTCCATGGATAAGGATATCATGCTTGGTAAGGTAGACAACCAGCATAAAAGAGGAAGACCCTCATTGAGAAGGATTGACACAGTAGCTACAACAATGGGCTTCAGACAAAGAAGGCATTATGAGGATGGTATAGGATTGGGCAGTATTTTGCTCTGTTGTACATAGAGTTGCTGTAAGTCGGAACTGACGCTACGACGTTTAAAAACAACAAGGCTATCTACAAAATTTATTTCTGAAGAAAATGAAAGCTTATTTAGAGATCGGGCACTTTCCTTTTTTCCTATTCCTTTAATACTTAAAATATTGATTTATTTTTTGAAGTTTATATAGGGCCCAGGAGACACCAAGGCAAGTGGTCAGGTCCCCTTAGGGTAAACCCCCTTCCAAGACTAAGACTCAATGGGAATACACAAGTAAACATGTGCTGTGACTGGTGACCACATTTGTTACCGATAAGGGGAAGTGAGGGGAAACCAGCAATGAAGCTGCGAGCTAAAGCCTACTACATTCAATAGACTCCTGTGAACCAAGGTGGAGACCTGGTTGGCTAGCAGTTTGGCAAGACTTGGGGACTCCTGGGTCCAGAGTCAGTGACATAGCCACACAGGACTAGAGTGGAGAATAAAGCATCCAGCTGATAAGAAGAGAGAGCATATGCACAAGAATACCCACACTTGCAGATAATACCCACTTGACCTGGCTTCAATGGCTGGATGATAAGAACTCAACTAGAAGAAGAAAGAAAAGAGAAAAAGAGTAATCTGATACAATTGATGAATTTGACCTACACCTATGGATGCAGTAGCTCAAAACAGGGAACAAGTCTTTACAGCGAGCATCATTCCAACCCCCTCAATACACAGGGTAGACAGGGGCGGGCAACTTGGACAGTGGCTACCCAAAATGGGTGGGTACAAATGCAAGAAGTAACTGGTTTACAAGCTTTAAAGAGGGAGCCTAGATCCAGAGGGCATTGAGGAAGGTAGAATCTCCACTGAGTAGTATCCAATCTATCTGGGTGGGGCTGATGAAATGAGATGGGGATAGCACTCATGTGGCACAATAGTAAATAATTGCTATCAGGACTGAATGTGAGGGTTGGAAATGTAAAGGTAGATGTTTTGTAGAAAAAAGGAGGGGAGTGGTTGACTTTGCCGTCCAGGAGCGGAGGTCCCTGGGACCATCAAGGGAGAAGAGCAGAGTGCAGGACCTACCCAGAGAAGCAGTGATGCCAGAGATGGAGGCAGAGATGATGACTTGGAGAGATGGAGCAGCTGGGAATTCTAGACCCAGAGAGGGAAAGGTTGTGTGCTGATGACCAAGGGGCAGGCTTGCAGGGTATAGCCTTTGATTGATTGATGATGCATGGAGGGGATTGTAACCATGGCAATGAAACAATATACGATAGGATGAATGTAAAGCTCATTAATGTTCTTCCGTGTAAACTATCACATAATTCACAATAAAACATTAAAAAAAAAGTTTATATAGGTATGCCATATATCTTGCTTAAAATTCACAATGATTCCTCCTTTGCAAACTTAATTGCATCATGTGTCTATTTATTTAAAATAATTGTGGTTTCTAAATATTAGAGAAAATAGTAATATATAAAACCCAAAAGAAAGCTATAGTTGGAGAAGAACACAACCCTACATTATTATTCAATTTCCTTTTGGCCTACATTTATTTACAGGATCACTGAAGGTGCAAAGATTATGCAAAGTTGCTGATAGAATGACCATTTGAGTCCGCCCAGAGATGTCTCAGAAGAAAGCTTTGGTGACCTGTTTCTGAAAAATCAGCCACTGTAAACTCTATGGAGCACATGTGTACTCATACACATGGGGTCACCACAACTTGAAATTGGGAGCAGCTGGCTCTAATCCATTGCTGTTGCTCAATTCCATTTTACAGCATCCAAGAGGACAAAGTAGGATTGTCTCATCGTAAGATTTCCAAGGCTAAACATCTTCACAGAAGTCAACTGCCATAGCTTTCTCCTGAAGAGCTGCTGGTGTGTTTGAACTGCCAACCTCTCTGTTATATTCAATTACTGAGCCACTAGTGCTCCTTAAGTGGTTATAAAGAATTGGGTATTTGGGAGATTTTTAATGCTGACGTTCTTGGTAGAAATTCGTGATGAGGGAATTGTAACTAACTGTAATCAGATTTCTTAAGTGATGAAATACTCCCCCTTTGAAATTTGAGTCTACTTGTCATCTGTTTTCATAATATAATGTTTTTAGAACACACATGTGGCCTTATCACTGACATCTGTATCCTACTGAAGCCGTTCAGCTATCTTGTTCTTTCATCTAGTAAATCAGGTAAAAGCTTTTGGCTCCCTTCACACATCACTGTATAAACTTGGTGGTATTTATTCATGTGCACATGAATCACTTTGCAGTGTGCACATCAGAATAAAGTCCTCACAGCAGCTGGATGATGCAAAATGACAGGATAGACTGTATTCTCAAATCACTAACATGGCACTGTGTCAGTGTGTGTTGCAGTTGACACTCCTCCCCAGAGTAAATGTTAAAATGACTCATAAACCTTGTAAACACTATGTCAGTGCTTGCAAGCCCTCAGAATAATTTTCATACAGGTTGGAAAACAGTGTTTTATCACGAAACAATTCAAGTCTGAGATCTATTAGAGTTCTGAAAGGAATTGGTACAGGTTAGTGTCTTCGTTCATGAAGGAAGACTTCTTCCTTCCTTCACTACAGATAATAATCCTCAACCATGACCTAGATAAATGCTGTGATTATACACATAGGTCTACAGTTCTTGGGAACAATTACTGTCTATCATGCTCCACTGTGGATAGCTTTCTTATTTTCTGAGCACAAATATCCATGTGAGAAACATTTATCTTTAGTAAGTTATACCACTATTTAGTGGAGTCCTGGTGTGGCGCTGTGGGTTAATACGCCAGACCGCAAAGCCATTTGAACTGCAAAGTCAGTGGTTCAAGCTCACCAGCTGCTCCTCAGAAACCCTATACAGGGTCGCTATGGGTCAGAACTGACTCGACGGCACTTAACAACAACCACTATTTAGTATAAAGACAAAATAACTGTCAGTTGATGTTCAACATTTTCTATCTAAAATGAAATTGGTTAAGTACAACTAATGGAGAGGTGTGCTGAGGTAGGAAAGGTCTCTAAGAAGTATCATTGTATTATATTTGCAAACTGTAATTTTTGAAAAAAGCCATTTTATCTTAGTATCCATTGTTGTTTATTGTTAAGTGATGTCAAGTTAATTCCAACTCATAGTGACCCAGTATATGGTTTCTGAGGAGCAGCTGGTGAGTTTGAACCATGAAACTTGTGGTTCAAACAGACCTGGCGGTCCTGTTCTTATTCTATAACTCCACAGTCGGACTCCCTTTTATCCATAGGGTGGCACAGATAGTTAAGTGTTCTATTACTAGCTAAAAGACAGGCATTTCAAATCTATTCCCACGCACCTCAGAAGACATTCCCTGCTGATCTGCTTTTGAAAGGTCATAGCCTTCAAAACCCTGTGGAGCAGTTCCACTCTATACACATGGGGTTTCCATTAGTCAGAATCTACTTGACAGCTGCCAGCAACTCTCTTATCCACTAGAGAGTTGTTTCTCTAACAGATCTACTTATACCAACTGTTTCTTAAAAAAAAAAAACAACTTTGCTACGGAGTCACTTCTGACTCACAGTGACCCTATATGACAGGGTAGAATTGTCCCATTTCCAATGCTTAAGCCCTGGACTGCTAGCCACAAGGTTGGTGTTTCAAACTCACCAGCTTTTCCTCAGAAACCCAATACAGGGAACCAACTCTATGGCACTTATCAACAATAACAACAACAACTATCTTTATAAAAGTAGACATCTTTCTCCCACACAGCAGCTGGTAGTTTTGAACTTTTAAGCTTTTAGTTAGTAGTCAAGTGCTTAGCCACTTTGTCACCAAGGTTCCTATTATACTCCCTGCCCTTGAGTGGATTCTGACTCAGAGACACTATAGGGCAGAGTAGAACTGCTCCCTAGGGTTACTGAGGCTGTAAATCTTCAGTGGAGCAGGAAGATTCATCTTTTCCCAAGGAGCATCTGGTGGGTCTGAACTGCCAGCCTTGTGGTTACCAGTTCAAAGCTTAATGCTCCTGTTATAACCACTCTTTCATCTATTCTCCTTGGTTCTTGTAACCCAAACCTGTGTTTTCCCTTGTATAGTCCCATCTGTATTAATCTGTCACTTCCAAAGTCCCAAGGGACTTTTTTGAAGTGTTCTTTAAAGCTTCCTTTCAACTTTGACTTCTAAATGATTGTCTTCTTAGGAAACTAGTTTTAATCTGAAGATCAAGTCATTAAAATAAAAGAGTACACTTATTAGCAAGGAAAAGATGAATCTTCCAACAATCATTCCTCTTATATCAGTTTAATTCCTTACCTCCCTTCGAAGAATGCAGTGGACCATGACAATAACAAAGCCTTGCAATGAATCAAATACGGCAAAAAGTATTTGAAACAATATGGAGCGTTTATCAGTCATGGCAAGAACTGCAGACATCCATGTCAGAGCCAGAAGGGGCAATACCACACAGGAGCTCCAAAGAGATGCCCTGTTGAGAAACAGAGAAAATATTACATAGCTGCATATCATGTCCCAAGCAATAACCAAATCCCCATTCTACAAAGCAGATTTATGTGTGGACCAAGACCATTAACTTGGAAACCACAAAAGAGATATTTTATTTTTATTTTTATTATAGACTATTACACAATAGTTATAAAGCTAGTTGCCAATTATAAATGTTTAAGTATGTTCTTAACTCTACTATTAGCAAACATATTTTTTACATCATAGCATTTTCTCACATGCACTGTAAAAGATTTGTAACAAAAAGATGTAAATGATTGGGACTAACATGGCGTTACTGGCGGTGGTGGCTGACAAAGCTGTTGTTGAAACTACTCCACACTTGGCACATTTGAGCGTCAAACCGCTATGAGGCTCACTCATCTGACTGCAAACAAACAGAACACCCACAAAAAGAACAAAATATTGAATTGTCACCAAAAAAAAGTTGCTGCTGCAAGTTAGCTTTTAAATATGATTTCATGCAGAAAATAGGTATATTTACCAAAGATTAATGCTCTTGGTTGTCTTAAATATGCATTTATACCATATATTATTACTTTTATAACATTTACCTTTTAATAATATGGGCCTTTCTTGCATGCAAAACATATTTCCATCATTTATACCATATATGGCCCGTGCGTTTCTAGATCAAAATTGCTCAGTACTCTGAGTTAAACATAAGCATGTGCTTGTGTAGACATACAGTGAAAACCCTTTATTCAGACCCATGATGATCAAACACGTGAGAACTCCTAAGTTCAGGGACTTTCGTTGTCATTTGCAGAAGTTACATACCATTAGTTAAAATCTTCTGAAACAAGCATATATTTTAGAAGTCCATTAGGAGAAGATACGTATTTTAAGAGTCTTTAATCATTTGTGAAAGTTGTAACTTCTATTTCAATAGATTCATATTATGAAATTTCTTTTACTAAAATTTCTTATTGCATCAATATATTGTCCGTATTTTATGATGATCTGAATATAGGGACTGGTGAAATTTGATGAAATATTAGTTGATAATAAAAAAGGTGATCATATTCTGCTTTAATAAACACATTTAACATAATTGTTAAGGTTAAAATAGTCTTTCTGAACATTTTGTGATAAACTCCAACCTAATAACATTTAAATACGCTATCATGATTTAGAGGCTTTTGCAGGTAAATCCAGATTTAAATAGTTCAAATTCAGTCTATTACATCATAGAAGCAAGTTCACACTACATAGAAAAAATTATATATATCCTGCTTAAAAAGTAAAAATCCATATAAAATGTTGTTTTATTAAAACATATTTCAAGGGAAAAATAAAACAAAACAAATTATTGAATCAAAATTCAAAACACCTTTAAATAATCTCCTGCAAGAAGCTTCTCTCTTCCATTCTTACATGGCATTTATGTTTATAAGTTTATTCTGTGGGTTTTTTATGAGTGGAGTTGTATAACTGTATAATCAAAATGTAGATGAAAGCATATTGTTTGATGCTCATTATTTATAATGTTTGGTTTCTTTTAAATAACGAAATGTATTTGTTTATGAAAGATACTTGGATGACACAGTAAATCTGAAAGCTCTTAGGTAGATAAGTAGATTTCAGAGATGAGTGAGTGTAGGGTGGAGAAAATAACACAACGTTGTTCGCTTCACTGCTCCACCCAGGGCGTATCTGCCATATGTAGTCAAACTGTTCAAAATCATATGTAGCCAACATTGCTACAGGTTAATTCATGAATGCCTCCATGGACATGTATTTGAGATGATTCCAAAGAAAAGGGAGAACTGGACCAGTATAATCTGCGTTGTCTGTACATATACCCCCCAGTCAAAAGACTCTTATTCAACAGGTCTCAGACATCTGTATTTTTTAAGTTCCATAGACTATTCTGATGGACAAACAGTGTTGAGTACCACTGACAGAACATTACATTTGAGTGGCTTCAGTCTTGTTTAGTCCCTTCCTAATAATAGTTAAAAGGCATGTACTTCAGGGTCACTATGAATCAGAGTTGGTTAGGTGGCAGTGGGGTTGGTTTTGATTTTATTCATTTATTGTTTTCTTTCTCCCAGAGTGTAGGCCATTTTGGGGTTGTGCTTCAAACATGGTTGTGATTATTTTGCCCCATTTAAGAAAAATTTGGCTCTAGGACCTGAAACAAGATTAGAAAGTCAAGGATTACTAAAAAAAAAAAAAAGATTTTAATTGTACAAAATAAGCAAATATTTTGACCCTGAAAACAGATTTAATCCAACTATGGGTTTTGTCTGGAAATACATCTTAAATAAGTATTTTAAATGCTCCTGTCTCTTTACTTGAGATATATTTGAGATGAATAGTTGCGTACCTTTAGCATTTTATTATTGAATGTGAATGTAGCACAAGAAAGACAGGTTACCCAGAGATATAATATTTCTTTTCTAGTTTGCATAATCACTAATTAAATTAAAATAATATGGAAAACACTTATTATAAATTATATACTAAATTGAGTTGATGCAATGAAAAATAGAGTCTTGTCTCTTTGCTACAGAGGCAATTCTGCATTTATAAAATCAAATACACTGACAAATTTTTTTTTTAAAAAAGAGATTGGATTAAATTGCCCACAAGCTCAAATGTACTTAGTATCTACCCAGGGCTCTTAGTAATAGTAAGTTCCTTATGTTCTGGTGCAGCACTGTAGAGTAAGTACTGGACTGATAAACACAAGGTTGGTGGTTCAAACCTATCAGCTGTTCCTCAGAGACCCATGAGTTAGAACTGACTCCATGGAACTTAACACCGCCTATCATTACTAAGACCTATCTCTAGGTGGTAGTTCCCTCCCCAGTTTTCTTTTGTCATTACTTTAGAACAAGTAAAAATTTTAAGTAAAATCAGCAATGCCAATCATTGTATGTGTTTTACTGCATCATTAAAATTCATAAGTACTTTATAATGCTTTGTGTTTCATAGGTTCATTAACATAAAAGCTTCCCTAGAAAGAAATTTTAACTCTTCCCTTTGAAAACTCTCTTGACGTTTGCTTGTTGTTGTTAAGTGCCGTCGAGTCGATTCCAACCCATAGCGACCCTGTGTAGGGTTTCCAAGGAGCAGCTGGTGAGTTTGAACCACTGACCTTGCAGTTCAAATGACCATTAGCCCACAGCACCACACCAGGACTCCTGGCAAACTAATACTCTTCATTTCATATAGATAAAATTGCTGTTCAAACAGTTTAAATAAAGAAAACTCCATTGCAGAAATTTTCAGTTTAACATTTTTTGAAAAAACATACACAATTTTATCTTTTAAAAAAAACTTTCTAATTATCATTGTAATAAATTTATTCATGTTAAATAATAAATTACCCCTTGGAAAATATGTTTTATGTGTTAGAAAAATTTAATAAGTTTTTAATCTTATAAAACTTGTTAAGATAGTACATTATTTATTAAATACTCATTTACTCATTCCTTTATAAATATTTATTGAGCATAAACTACATGCCTGGCAATTTTTAATAACTGATTATCAAAAGAAGAAAGGGAAAAAATAATAGCGAAAATGTGAGGAGAAACTTCTGAGACCTTATTTGACTAGAAATAACAAACCTATTTCCAAAAAATTATATATATATATATATATATGTATATATATATATATATATATATATATATAAACTGAAAAGGGTCAATTTCTACAATTAAGGAGAGTAATTGTGAAATCAATAAATTACCTTCCTGCTCAATGTTTCCATAGCTAATTCTGACTGTTTTTCCCTGGCCTTTCTTCTATATTACCATTCTCACTGCTTCTCTAAGAATGCAAATTAGCTCAAATAATCCATATCTTCTGAAAAAAAATTCTTCATTAACATTTCGGAGCACAGAGCAAATTTCAATCTATACACACTTGTGAATCTTATGTAACAGAAGTATTTATTTAAAAAAAAAACATTAGAACTATTAAACTGTGAATAGCTGTTTTCTGCTTTGGACAATCACCAGGTTTCTGCCTTTTTAATATATTTTGTTGTTGTTAAGTGCCATCGAGTCGGTTCCGACCCATAGCGACCCTGTACAGGGTTTCCAAGGGTGTAAATCTTTACGGGAGTAGAAAGCCTCATCTTTCTCCCGCGGAGCGGCTGGTAGTTTCGAACCGCTGACCTTAAAGTTCACAGCCCGATTCGTAACCACTATGCTACCAGAGCTCCTTTTTAATATAGTTAACACTATTTCTGTTTTCCCAGCTATGGCTCTTGAGCCAGAAAAATGCCGTTTGAGTCAATTTTTTTTAATAAAATGTGTGTAATTTCTAAGATCACTTTTAGAGTTAATGGTTTTAATTTGTAATTGTTTTTGTTAATATATAGATTGAAATGAGTAATTTCTAAAGTCATCATAAGATGATATTACTATTTCTCTTGAACTTATCTCATATCTCTTATAAATATTCCTGTGATTCAAACTGGGCATTGCACAAAAAATACTAAGAAAAAAATAAGCTGCAAGTTTAATAAATCTTCAGCATTGTATTTGTTCTCATGAGCTCATTGCCTTTTCTGACCTCAATGCCATAATTGGTGGAATTCTAGAGCCTTGATTGATAGAGGGGACAGGAATCTTTGAAAATACCTGTCTGTATTGACCTCCTCATTGCACTTATCAGAATAATAGCCACCATTTGTTAAATGAGTGTTAGCTGTTGGTCAAACACTCTAATGAATGCTTTATAAACTTCCAATTTCATAGATTCCGTGAGGTAACATTATCATCCCAATTTAACAGGTGAGGAGACTGAGTTCCAGAAAGACTAAGTAAGCTACATACATAGATAGTAAAATGTAGAGCTAGATACTGAGCATCGCTTTGTTTAATTTCATAGTTATACTCTAACCATTAAAATCCCAAGAATTAAATACATATATAACAACAACAACATATATGTAAATATAAATGTAAATATGTATAAATATGTAACTATGTGACATTAGTAGCAGAGCTGTGCTTCTATATCTAGTGTGATCTGTCTGTTCTTACATGATTAATCTGGAAAGAAATAACAAATAAGTTATTGCTGCAATTCAGACCATAAGTCATAAGGCAGACTATAAAGAGTGTAAACATGGAAGGTTCCTGTCCAGTTCTTATAGATAATTCCTTTTCTGTACTTAGTTTAAATCTGCTTATTTAAGAATAATAGGGAGACACATCTGAAATGAAAAATCATATCTATCCAAAATGGGACTTCCAGTATGGTTTTACTATATCATTTTAGTTCTAATGTTTGATGGGAATGCTATCAAATCTTCACATTGAAAGCCACAAAACCCAATGGTCTATCAATAAAAAAATTTCTGGCATATTTTGTCATATAAATCATTAAGCAGAAAGATAAAACCACAAAGAATGTTTAAATTCTTATCATCAGGAGATCAAATACAATGATTACTAAATTATAAATTATTCAAGAAAAGAGAATAATTATAGAATAAGTTTTGAATTAAGGTATACTTTAACAGAAAGGAGAAAATAACAAATTTTTAATAAGAGAGACATAAAGGGGAAATGAAAGGCACTAATATTTCACTCAGGTTACTAAAATTTTAAATGATGAGGTGATCATGCAACCTTTAAAAGCCCCTATCAATCTGCATATGAAATGTTCTTCATTAAGACATTAGACATGGGGACATTACTATAACAGTAAAATTAACAGAGATGTTTCCCTAATTTCATAAGTGGTGAATATGTGCAAGTGAAAAATTATACATCATGTTTTCTAGCAGGTTATAGATAAAATGTCATTTTCATTTAGTCTAAAACAAGAATTATTGTTGTTAAGGGTCATTGAGTCAGTTCTAACTCATAAAGACCCTGTATAGGGTTTCCAAGGAGTGATTGGTGGGTTTGTACTGGAAACCTTGGGGTTAGTAGTCAGTGCTTATCCTACAGTGCCACACCAGGACTCTATGACAAGAACAGTGTTGTAGATTTGATGAGGATCATTTGAAATGCAGAACTTAGCTGATCTCTTCAATTAAGGAGGAAAAAAAATAAAGAAAAGTGGTATTCTTGCTCTATATAGGTTTGCTTTGCCACATTCTGTTCTGTCACCTACATTGTGTTCAATATATCCTCTTTTCCTTTGTGATAAAAACTAAAAGCCCTTTGGAAACTCTTACTCAAGGACAACTATTTGAAGCCTAGCCTTAACATTTAATCTTCTTATCTTAAAAGGAGGCAATCAATATATACAAATCAACCCAGATTTCTTAATGGTCTGTCTTATTATTTTTAGATTTTGTGTCACATTACTTAGGAATAATGCATTGAAAATGTTTGAATGACTAAACCTACCAGACAGACTGGTACATCAAGAACAAATTTCAAGGTACAGTCAAACACAATCAATGTTGATCTGGTATTGTAGTATGGGATTCATTGATAAAGAACCTTCAAAATCCACCAATTGCAGCTTACCCGGCTCTGTGTTTGAGCTTTTTATCTAGGATCCCATCTCTGGAAACAAGTTTATTAAATACCAAAATGCCAATCACCATGTTGACCTGTCAAACAGAAACAAAGGTTGACCTTTCAATGATATTGAAGGGAATCAGGCCCCTGTTTTTCCTGAAAGCCATCTGTTATCAGCACCACAGATTCATATGTTTACGCTATTAGCTGTATGAAGCACTTATCAAATATTTTATAAGTGCACAAAGGAATAAGGAAAAATTTAACAATGGTGTGTTATTTTAAAGTTTCAAGAACACTTAATTTCCAGTCTTTGCAGTTAACACAGAGGAAATTAACCTTTAATTGCTTAATTTTTAAATGCTACCATACTGTGCAAATCTGTTATTCTATCTTTCTCTAGTCAGTCCTGAAAAAAATCATATGGCTATATGGGTTTTATCCTATGCTTGAAAGTCAAAATATTCTGAATCTTGAAGTGTAAGATTAGTGTGAGCCTTAGAAACCAAAGATGCTGGTAAAATATCAGTGTTACCAACTAAGAGGGCATTATGCCCAAATTCCTCATGCTGTGTGGCTATTCTCTCATGTGGGAAGGGACGCATCATGGCACACCATGGTTTTCCAAAAGGGAAAATCTGTTTTGCTGACCAGAATCCTTTGAATAATGGACACAAACACATCTTTGACAATGTTGTTGTTGTTGTTAAGTGCCGTCGAGTCGGTTCCGACCCATAGCGACCCTGAACAGGGTTTCCGAGGCTATAAATCTTTACGGGAGCAGAAAGCCCCATCTTTCTCCCGTGGAGCAGCTGGTAGTTTCGAACTGCTGACCTTGTGGTTCGCAGCCCGATTCGTAACCACTATGCTACCAGAGCAATGTACTGTACTGAATACATCATATTTTCTTTCTAAAAGTCTCTTACTCCCACTTAAAAGATCTTTTGCATAATATAACTGAAATGAAATTACACATATTTCTCTTTCTCAAGAGGACTGTAAAAAGCTGTAGAGATAGCTGTGGACAATTTGCAGCAGTTTAATAGGATGAGGACCTATGGTTTTCTAACCTACCAGCACTTCATGATAAAGGAATATAGTCCAGTTCTGAAAACAAAATAATCATGGACAAATCTCTCCTTTTGTCTCCCTTGTTATTTCCCTTTCGTGATCCCTGGCCAACAGAATCTTGCTGCTCTCCCACATACAAATGGGAAGCCTTTAGATTAAGATAAATGGTTCATATAAATGTGTTTGAAATTAAGCAGGAAGACTAAGAAAAGGGAAAAATTCTGCTTCCAATGCACTCTGTTGGTCTTGTTAAGTGCCATGGAGTCGACTTTGAGACATTGTGACCCTGAGTAGGGTTTCCAAGGAGTAGCTCCTTGGTTTGAACTGCCAACTTTGTGGTTCACAGTCCAGTGCTGTTCTTATAAAGCCACACCAGGAGTCTGTGGCCAGATGAAATACAAAGGTGAAATCTGTTTAACTGGTGATGTCAAGAAGACTCACAACTGATAGGGTAGGGTTTAGAAGGTGTTATGAGCCACAACCAATTCAACGTCATGTAAAAACAACAACTCTTCATGATAGTGAAAAGTACTATTTAATAAACTTATTCAGTGTTTGGACTTCTCATTATTTGAACTAAGAGAAAAAGTGCATTAATGTACAACTTAAGCATGAGGGAATTTATCACTGCTCCAAAGACCATACTTTGGTGCTTCAATAATATGCATACTCTTGTTTCTTGAATTTAGAGTTAGACATATAATAGCCTAGTAGCTTAGGGAACGAATTCAATTGATTAAATAAAAATTCAAGGCAGCAGACAAAAATGTATCTAATAGTTTCGATTTCCCTATGCTCTTTTCTAAAACTCATGCCTAGATTTTATTTTTCTTATGAACTATGGATAGATTCTCCTCCTTGTTACAGGTTAAAGGGGAGAGAGCAAACTTTAAAGGAAAAAAAAAATCGCATGTCGGAGTTATTTAAAAAGATGTCACTAGTTTCCAATTTATTGAATTGGAACCAAAGGATAATTTCCCAATTAGAAATCTAATTGCACAGTCATATCGATCTTTGCATTTTACTCAGATCATTTATTTCTTCCTTATTCAAAAATGTATTGGACAGGGAAGATTTATAATCAATAAATTCAGAGTGTGTCAAAGGCAAATTGATTTAAAAAAAGCATGTTACTATAATTTAAAATGTTAAGAAATTACCTTTGTGGCTGAGCAGAAAAGTTTAAATATTATGCCCGTGATACTGCTAAACATCTTATACAGCACAGGGCAGTCTCCTTTATAGGCATTTGGTAGTAAAAACCTTAAGAGATTTATCTATTAACAGCTACACAGATTGTATACAAGGGCAAGTCAGAAAGTATTGCTATAAAATCATAGAATCCTTTATTAAACAAAAATATCAAAATGAGAAGCAACTGTTTCTTGGCATCTCCTCCATCTAGGTTTACACATTTCTGAAGGCAATGTTCCATCTTCTAAACCTACCCTAAAGACCTCTTGGCTCCTTGATTTACATCAAAATGGCAGTTTGGGCACATTTGAGGGACTCAACTAATGTTCCTTTGGAGTTTTATTTGAATTTGGAGAACTAAAAGAAGTCTGGAGGGGCAATATCAGGACTGTAGGGTAGCTGGGGTAAGCTTTCCTAATGACATTCTCCTAGGTCAGCCCCTGCTACCCTAGAAGAATGAGCAGGTGCACTAAAGTAATGGGAAAAGAATTCCGTGGCACAACTTTCCTGGTCTTCTCACCAATGTAGTTGTCGATTTCCTTAACATTTCTTCATACTAGGTCCTCATAACCGTCCCATGTCCTTTGAGAAAATCTATCAAAAGATTACACTTTTGGAATCCCCAAAACCCGTCATCATCACCTTTTGAACTGACCTCTCTACCTTGAATTTAACTGGCCCAGTAGAGTGCCTCAAAAGCCATTGTTTTGCTTAGACCTTTTGTTTTGAAAATACCCTTATAACACTAAGACAAAAGTATTGTTGACAGAATTTGTCTGCAGCCACCCACTGATTGACAATATACTCAAATACATTTTGTTCAGAATAATGTTGTGCATGTATGAACTGAAATTCTAGTAGCAATCCTTTTTTACTTACTCCTTTACAATACATAAATGTGAAATGATAACAAATGCCAATTCTATACATTACAGGGAGAGAATTTATACAAACTTACTCAAACTTTTTCATAAATTGGAAATTACTATATGAGAAATCCCACACTCCCAAGTTTAATATTCTTCACAATTCAAAATAGGAATACTTTAGAGTAATAAAGAAGGACTGAAATGATATTCAAATCAAACTGATAATTCATTGAACTTTAAAATTTCTATGCAACACCACCAACATTTTTACTCTAATTGAAAAGTCTCTCTTTGCTAAGAAAACAAAATATGTTGATTTTGATGTTTACCAGAACAACAGCGGCTGCAGGTCCAACAAAAGCGTAGAGTAGTCCTCCTTCAAGAGAGAGCCAGCAGCTGAAAATAATGTTAGATAAAAGCTAACAAAAATTAGTGATAAGTGCTAAATCACTCAAATAAGTTACAAATACCATATATTATGCATTTAGTCTTGGAACTTTGGCACATTTCACAGATTTCTTCATTAGAAACAAAAACAAAATTAAAAAACCTTGCAAGTAGAGAAGCCTAGAATTAGAGAATTTCATGAGTAAGCAATGATATAGCTCTCACTGAAAAGAAATTTTTGTTACTTACTTTCAAGTAGTTAAAACATTTTAGACAAAGCATTCTTGCAGTGAGATTTCTATCTTTACTTTTAGTACAAAGGTGACTATTAAGTTTTGTAAAATTTTGCTTTATAACCATTATGGAATTTTTCAAATATCCTTTTAAGCAAGAACAGCATGTTTTTAGAGTCTTAGATGTGCCATTTACCTACCCTTTCTTGAGGCTATTGAGATATTGGAAGAAAATGGTTTAAAAGCCATCATTGCAGGAAATGGATAATTTACATTTTACATGCTTATTTTCTTAAAGTTTTATTTTTTTTGTCAGACTACTAAGAAAATCCACTAAAGACAAGATTTTGTATAAAAATAAGTACCGCAGCATTTATTTCAATTACTGAAGTCACATAGAGATATAGAGATGTGGTAACTCATTTAGACAAAAGCTTTCATTCTTTCTGAGACTGGTGTAGCGCTGTGGGTTAGTACGCCAGACTGAAATACCATTTGAACTGCAAGATAGGTCAGTGGTTCAAGCTCACCAGCTGCTCCTCAGAAACTCTCCTATACAGGTTCGCTATTGGTCGGAATCTACTCTACGACACTTAACAACAACATTCATTCTTTCACAGCATAGGGAAGTGACAGGACATGGGGCTTGGTACTGGAGACCATGTTGGGTGATACATTTGTACATGTATCATTCAAGAAGTCAATATGATTGGTGAAAGAAGTCACCCATCATTTCATTTACCTATTTTTGACCTTTAATACTTTTAATATTTCTTACCAGCTCACATAATCTGTATGTTTCCCTTAAAATTAATAATAAGCAATAACTGTTCCATATGCAGTTGTATCACTGTAAGAATTTATTAGTACTCACAGAATTATACACTAGAGTGAATGTTACTCTGTGTAAATTACATCTTAATTTAGTCATTTATTCTAGTACTATATATATTCTGTTTACCATATACAAACAGAATACGTGTGTGTGTGTGTGTTCAAAGTCTGCATTTCATTATTACTCCTTGCTATAGAAATAGATTAAATACTACCACTGCTATTCCACTTTGGAATAGACAACTTAATATCCATTTTTTATAAAATACCTGGTGAGAAAGTCTGTCTGGTAGAACACTTTAGTTTGGTGTTAAATTCCCACTGTATTTTTTAAGCTAATTTTGAGGTTGATATGTATTACTCATTGTGTTGTTGTTGTTGTTAATTGCCATCGAGTTGGTTCCTACTCATAGCGACCTTGTGTAGGGTTCTCAAAGAGCAGCTGATGAGTTTGAACCTTGTTTATCCTGCAACACCACACCAGGACTCCAACTTAAAGATAATAATACTGTAATAACCACTTACTAGTGTATAATGTACGTTACCAAATTAAAAACATAAAAATCAGATTGCATAAGGAAGGCAAGTGCTGTAATGAAATGAGTTCTTTACATCCCTTGGAAGTTTCTTTTGGATGGTCAGGTGAAATAATGCCTCTTTGCACGTTCTTAATTTCATAGGACCCACCAGGATACCTAACTAGCAGTGATGACCACTTTGATCCTCATGTAAAGAACTACCATGACACTTTAAAACTTACTTCTGCAATAAAATCACACTCCTTTCCCTATTCTCAATTGCTTCCTCAACATGAAAAAGGAGATGAAACAGAGTATGAAAATTCATTGTTTTAAATATGAAATATTAAATTTACATAGTAATCCCATCATAATTTATCAATATTATAGCTATGATTAAGATGGGCTAATGCCTTCCATATCCTTTCTGTCCATTCTAATTTCTTCCATAGCTCAGGCATATTCTAGTGTGGAATCTATTGATTTACTTGATCTATTATTTTCAGAATATATTATTGTGACAAAGCAATAAAACTTGAACTAAATGACAAAATTTGCTTGATGCCAATACACATTGTCATTAATGAAATTGGAAGCTCCAATTGCGATCTTAATTTAAAGGTAAGTATGCCAAGATTTATCCTGTTTTGCTGAAAAAAAAAAAAAAAATACTTGTGCTAGAACATCAAAAGTAAACATTTAAATGTACTGATCTTTTGAGGAAATGCAAAATTGAAACAAGGAATCTGCTTATTTCCTAACCTTTGCACATTTGCACTACCCCACCTTATTCCCCACAAATGCAATTTCTACCATTGTTCCATTGTTAATGACGCATTGACAGAATGCAAACTGCCGAAAGGGTCAACCAAGACTAAGGAAGCCTATTTGATGATCTGCTTATTAAAACCATGATTTATCACTGTGGATGGACTTACTAGTGATCAGTGCCATATCCTTTCGTCCTGGTGAAGCCTACTGATGTGGCCACTACTAATGCTGGTAAACCTGCAAGAAAAGTATTATCACAGTTTACATTCAGTATAACCATGGTGCATACTGAGATAGACTACCTTTGGATGAATCACTTCACAAAGTATGTTTCCATTACAACACTCATTTCAAGTACAAAAATATGAAAGCAACAGCTGGGTTTTAAACTCAGTGCACTTCTCTGGTGTTGCTAGGTTACCACCACGTTTGACACGGGCTTAAACGAAACTAATTACAGAGATTTAGTATATCTTTTAAGTCATTCCCCCCCCCCCATGGGTTTACACTGTCATAAAGCAAATTTATAGTTTTAAAATCAGAAAGGTAAAAAATGGATGTTATGATGTGATGGAATATCACAGGAGTGGAACATTTAGTCAAGCATATATTGATCCACATAAAGCTGTACCTTACAGCAAGATAGGAAAGAAAATAAAGCTTATCAGTTAACTCTTGCTTCATGATTTATTACAATAACAAGAATGTAGGATTGGGATTAATAGGTTCTAAAGGATTGGTTTTTGGATATCCTGGTTATCCTGCTGTAAAAATCCTGAAAGAAGGTCAGATATATGCAAGTTTCTCTTCCTGGCTGTTTAGGTATATACAACTCCACACATTGCAGAGTCCCTCTTTCGATTCAATAACCTCCATACTTGTCCCAATTCTACCCATTTACATCTTTTAGTTTATGTTTATGGGAATTACAGTTAGTTCATTCAACGTCAATTGGCCTGCATATGTTTTGGCAAACAGGGCTCAGGGTAGTCTATGTTGTTTAAACTTTTTAAAGCCTCAATTAAACCTTCTTTACATGCTTGCATTTTCACACTATAAAGTCCACAATCTAATCTCCTTTCAGCATTCCATCTCTCCCATCTTTTTCCATCCTACCATTTTCCCTCCTTCCTGCTAATCTCTTTACTCTGAGCACCTTGTTTAGTGACAGACATTGTCTTCGTCATAAGATTTCATGACAAGACCTATGGAAAGCATTTCAGAATGGACATACCATATTTCTGAACACATACTTGCAATTCTCTCTATTTTTAACTCTTATTCATGTTGGAACATGTACATTAAAACAAGAAATCTCTCCTAAATCATAACTGCTGGTTTTGTGTGCTATCCAGTTAGTTCTGACTCACAGAAACCTTTTTTTTAATAGGGTTTCTGAGAGTGGTTGGTAGATTTTGTCAACTTTGTAGATAGTGGTTGTTGTTGTTAAGTGTCGTCGAGTTGGTTCCAACCCACAGGGACTCTGTATAAGGTTTCCAGTGCTTATCTTACAGCACCAGTTCAGGGCTCTGAATCACAATGAAAAGGTCAGTAATAGTCCTCTTGCCATACAATTTGGATATAATTGTATGGAAAGGAGACTTTCCTGGCATTGTAGTATCCGTGCTGGACTGTGAAACACAAGGTATGTTTGAGTCAGAACTGACTCGACAGCACTTAACCATAACTATATATGTACATACACACATGCATATATCACTCTTTTACCCTCTCACAGACTTTCTGATACTCCTGAATCATCAATTTAGCTTCTTCTTGTTCCTATTCTAGTACTTTTTGTGAATTTGGATAGTAGCTGTGAGTGCTGTCCTCAAGATCCTTAATAATAATGTTAGGTAATATAGGTATCAATTCGATAAATTACTATTCTTTATACTTTAACTCCAAAAATGTTCATTTATCTGCAGTATATATTTTCTTAATCTATGATACTAATGCATGAGAAAATGTCTCTCTGATTCATTATAAACTCAGTTTTTAAAAACCTTTGGCATGGAACATTGACAAAGTTTCATGAAAGCCTGAGTAGAACGCCTTCTCTAATTTTGTCTAAAATGCTTTCTCATTTGCCTATACAAAGATTGTTGTTGTTAGTGCCATTGAGTCAGTTCTGATTCATAGTGACCCTGTATAGGGTTTCCAAGGAGTGGCTGGTGAGCTTGAACTGCTGACCTTGTTGTTCAAACTACCTTGCAGTCCTGCACATTAACCCACAGCATCACACCAGGGCTCCTTGTACATTATTTAACCATAACAGATCCTTGCTGAAACATGATGAATAATCTTTAAGTGCTCATGATTCTCTCATATAGGATGAATTACTCTGGTATTGTAATATGTACATTTATTTGCAATTTCTCAGGTTCTCTGTAGCATTCTACTCTTTGGTCTTCTAATACATTAGGTTGCTGTTATTATTAAGTGTGGTTGAGTCAGTTCTGACTCATATGGTTTCTGAGGAGTGCCTGGTAGGTTTGAACCACTGACCTTGCAGTCAGACGCCCAGTGTTTATCCCACAGCACCATTCCAGAACTCCAAATATATTGTTGTTAAATGCTGTCTTGTCGGTTTTGACTCATAGAGATATTGTATAGCCTTTTACAGTGTGATTGATAGGTATTTGTTATTAATGTTAAAATTCTCAAATTCCCTAATGTTTAAAACTCAAAGGTAAACACGACAAAATAGCTGGGGATTTCTAATTTCTTAAATCAATTAAGCTATCCTGGTGTGGTACTATAGGATAAGCACTGGACTGCTATCCCTAAGGTTGGAGGTTCAAATCTACCAGCCACTCCTTGAAAACCTTACACAGAGTCACTATGAGTTAGAAGTGACTGGATGACACTCAACAACAATTGTAGCAATAACAATTGTTAGAATTAGTCCTATGTAATGTATACATCTTTAAAATGTCCAATTTATAGGCAACTTAAGAGAAAATTTTCATAATAAAGACAGGCAAAAGTTTACTTATTTCTGAGTCTGACAGTAATGCTATTTTTCCCTTTTGAGGACCCCAGGGGTAAGATTTCATTTATTATTTACATGGCTCTCTCACTTCTACGTGAATGTCTGTAGTCTTTAATTGTGTTAAAGTCACTTAGAATGGGAGAAATACACGCTTAGAGACCATCAGGCTTTGGACCCTAAATGTATTAGGGCATTTTCCATTTTCAAAACTTATTGACTGTGAATAATTTTCTTTTCCAGCTGTAGAAATCTTTAGTCTCATCTTATACCATGTGATTGTTCAGTGAGTGCTGTGGTCATTCAATATTTACTCCTTTTTAAAGTTCCTCATAACAGTGAATATTCAAAAACATATTTCTACTTTCATAGATTAGATTAGAGACAAAGGAAAGTAGACTGAGTATAATCATTCTCTATTAATTCATAATATAAGTGTTCAAAGTTATTTTAACAAGTCCATGAAAGGGTATATTAATATGCTTACCCCATCCAAGGCACAAAAAGCGTTTCCTTATAAGTCGTGTCCTAATTTTTCCAGTTACAGCCATATATGACTGCCACGCCTCAGTCAAAACCCAACAAAATGAAGCCAGGAAGAAAAAGTGCAAAAATGCAGTGGTGGTTGTACAGATGCTCTGTGAAATAAAAATAAAAGACTCACAGTAAATATAAGGGAATTAATTTCTCCTTCACAGAATTGTTAGTTGCCAATTTATTACTTTTTATTTCAAGTATCTACTTCACCTTTGTGACAAAGTAATAATTTGTAGAAATCAGAAATCTTATAGTCTTTATGGTGTGCACAGTGTCTATGATAGAACAAAAATATGCTTGGATTCCATCTACGCATTCAGTATTTTTAGGAGGAAAACTCTGATTGTAAATTTAAACTCTGGGGAGACTAAAATCACTGCTTTACTTGAATTTGTTCTTGTGACATAATTATGGGAATGGTCTTTCCTCTAGTTTAATTTAAGTTACTAACACCTTGCATAATTATCTTGGCTAAAATCTTTCTGTCCTTTTTTTGCTGTTTTATCTGAGTTGTCGTCCGGGTTACATTAGCAAATCCAACATCCTTCCAAATGGAAAAATAACCAACCACTACTTTCACTTTATAGAAGTGTGATGTTCAAGTTATCATAGGAAATTATAAAATTAAGTTTGGCTGAAAGCCTAGTAAAAGAACAACATGTATTTTAAAGGACTTAATGCATTGCTTCTGTGGTATTATACTGCAATGTGTGTTCTAATCAAATCAGTTTGAAAAGCTAATCAGCCATGATTTCATAGATATGTTATTCTTCATGATTTTGAATCACTGTGAATATGCCCACTACTAGATATTTGTCACTTGTCTGCAAAAGGTCTGCAGCTTCATTTTTGTAAAAGCTACTTCTTATTTTACAACTGAAACAGATTCCTTGTATAAATAAATGTTGAAGGAATCCTATGTAAAATAGAACCAGCAACAAAAGTAATTTCTTTCTTTGTAAGTCTCAAAATTAACTATTCCCAAAAATGGAAACATAGCAAAATAAAGGGCAAAAACAAATGAACAACAACAAAAAATTTTTTAAAAAACAAAAACAGCAATAATAAAACACAACCTTACCCTACCACCCCCACTTGACTCCACTGCTTTATAGAGCAGGGTATTTTGTTATAATCTCTATTTGGGGGCCCAAATTATTCATATTATTTGTTGAATCTGCTCAATTCACCAGATGTTACCTTAGCTTTCCCATTCTTTAAATAACAGTAAAAGAATCTTACCATGTTTATCATGCTTATTTTACCAGTTGTGGCAATGATGAGATAACATATGGGAGCTATTTAAATAGACTTAGTACTTAAATCTATGCTTACAAAGATGATAATTTTCAGTATGACAAAAATCATAGATTTGTTGAATACTCTTATAACTACTTTTGCATCAGGCATAATTTAGTAACTATTCACAAATTGTGATTCCTTCTATGCTTGAGACATACCAACTTTTTTCCTGAGTTAAGGTTTAAACCCATCACTAATTTCTGACCCTATCATACTGTGGTGGCTTGTGTGAAGCTATGTCACCAGTATTTCAAATAGGCACCAGTGTTAGCCATGGTGAACAGTTATCACTGGAGCTTCCAGATCATGATAGACTTGGGAAAAAAACCCCATGATAATCTACTTCTAAAAATTAGCGCATGAAAACCCTAGGATCATAGCAGAATATTGACTCATTTGTTCTTAAGTGTCCTTAAGTGTCCTCAAGCATCCTCAAGTTGGTTCTGATTCACAATGAACCTATAGAGGATTTCCAAAGAGCAGCTGGTGGGTTTGAACTGTCGATCTTGTAGTTATTAGTTCAGTGCTTACCCTATAGAACTACACCAGAACTCAATTTAGTGCTGGAAATTGAAACCCCAGCTTGAAAGGCATTCAAAATTCACAGTGGCTGCATGGACCACTGATGATGAAATGGACAAAGACTGGGAAACATTTTATTCTATTGTACATGAGGTCACCATGAGTCTGATTCGGTGGCTCTGTAGGATAAGCACTGGGCTATGAACCACATGGTTGGTAGTTTAAACTCACTAGCTCTCCTCAGAAACCCTGTACAGGGACACTATGAGTCGGAATACATATGATGGCATATGACAACAAAAGCAGGTTTAAATACCTGTAAACTGCCTACTTCACTCATTTTGGATTTTCTGTGCTGATCCCTGTTTGAATTTCAGAGATAATGCTTCCATACAATTTTTGAAGACCAGTTACATTTTCTAATTCACCTTTTAGTTTCCCCCAAGGGTTTGTCTCATCTCAACTGTGTATGTGATAGCAAAGTTATTCTTCTATCAATCTAGGCTTATATCAAACAATGTAAAAGTGACTTAGAACTTTAGATCTTCAGTGCTGAAGATACTGAAATTTTATAGAAATAAGAATAAGATTTTCACTGTCTGGATGTAAGACTTTTAATTTGCTCTCTTTATAATTCATTACTTTAGAACTTGCAGGTACTCAATTTAGCTCTAAAGCAAATTGAAGTACAAATAATTTATTTCAATATATTTAATGTACCTAATGACAATAATATGGTCACAACGTTTGAGGAAATGTAATGTAATTAATGAAGCAATCCCCTACGGTCAGGTGAATATATTCATATGTGCCTAGTGAATATATTCATACATACTTCAAGTGTGGAGGTTAGGTGTCTGAATCTCAAGAGTGGATGTATATTAAATCACAAACTAACCTTGTATGATGATTCTGACAAATCTATGATACTGAGAAAAAGATAAAAGTTTTTGCTTCATTATCATTAGTATAAAACTGAAACGTTCTTAGTAATGAAACAATGATACCTCATATTTGTAAAGCTGTAAATAAGCAAATAAGGAATCCTGTGGCACAGTGGAGTAAGCATTGGGCTGCTAATCAAAAGGTTGGTAGTTTGAACCCACCAACCACTCTGTGGGACAAAGATGAGTTAATCTGCTGTCACAAGGATTTACAGCCTCAGAAACACCGTGGAGCAGATTGATTTTGTCCTGTAGGTTACTGTGAGTTGGAATCAACTCAAAGGCTAAGAGTTTGCTTTTGGGTAATGATGCAAATAAACTTTTTAAAAATACAACTTTCCTATACAGCAACTTTCCAGTAAACTGTTATTTTCCATACATATCACATTAGCATCCACAGGGTTCAGTATGTTTCTATCTCTTCTATAACATAACCTAAATTCCACATGATGAGTCTTGAATACTCTCAGTATTATTCATATTCTGTATTTTCCATTTTAAAACTCAAATTCTGAATCTCTTTCTATTAACAGGCCCATATTTTCGCACCTGTTTAGTGACCTCTAGTCTTAGAGCTTCTCTTTATTCAATGATTTTGTATATATTCTTGATTTCTGTGATAGCCAGGCCCCCAGAATTCATCATTTCTAATGTGAGTCTTACTGGTATCCTCATGTTGGCCTACCTGCCTTACCAACCCCCAACCAAGTCTTGTTTCAAAGCTGATGAGTATTGCTGACCCATATTTCAAAATTTGAAAAGGAATGTAGGTTGGTAAACTGTACATTGTTTATACCTCTCATTCTCACATATATATTCACTCCAAATTCCTAAAGACAATAGAAAAGATTTCTAGGCACTAGAAAATGTTTCTAAAACTAACTAATTAGGAAAACAATAAGAAGCAACATAAACCTTTTGAACTAGAGACTGTGAGAGAGAAGTTGATGAAAAACTGAAAATGCTTCAAAAAGAGTACCACAGCCCAATGCTGCCCATAAAGATAAGAAAAGCCAGAGTTATAAAATAAGAAAGGGAAATTAAAGGCATGCAAATTGGCAAAGAAAAGTAAAACTCTATTTGAAGGTGATATGGTCCTATACTTAGAAAATCCCAAAGACTAGGCAAGAAAATCATTATAACTCATTGAAAGATTCAGTAAAGGAGCATGATACAAAATCTACATTTAAAGATCAATTGTATTCATTTATACTACTACTAAGGAGAGTTCTAGAAAGGAAATAAGGAAAACAATACCATTAGCATAGCCATCCAAAATATAAAATACTTAGGAATAAATCTAACCAGAGAAACAAAAGACCTATACAAAGAAAATTACAAAACACAACTACAAGGAACCAAAAGAGACTGATAAAAATGGAAGAATATACCATGCTCATAGATGGGAAGAATTAACATTGTGAATATGTCAACAGTGCTCAAAGCAATCTATACATACATATTATAGTTGCAATCCAGGTTTCAACAATATTCTTTTAATACTGGAAAGACTAATCACCTATTTCATGTAAAAAGGAAAGAGACCCAAAACAAGTAAACCCAATGGAAAAGAAAAACAAAGTAGGAGGTCTCTCACTTCTTGTCCTAAGTCCAACCACATTCAATAGACTCCTGTGAACCCAGTGGAGACCTGGTTAACCAGCAGTTTGCAAGACCTGGGGACTCTTGGGCCCAGAGTCAGTGACATAGCCAGGACTAGAGTAGAGAATGTAGCGGTCAGCTGATAAGAAGAGAGGGCATAAGAACACCCACACTTACAGATAATACCCATTTGACCTGGCTTCAATGGCTGGACGATCAGAACTCAACTAGAAGAAGAAAGAAGAGGGAAAAAAAGAGTAATATGATATAATTTGATGAACTTGACCTACACCTATGGATGCAGTAGCTCAAAGGAGGGAATAAATCTTTATAGCAAGGATTATTCCCATCCCTCAATACACATGGTAGACAGGGATAGGCAACTTGGACATTGGCTACCCAAAATGGGGTGTGGGGGGCTCTACAAAGGCAAGAAGTGACTGGCTTACAAGCTTTCAAGAGGGAGCCTAGATCCAGAGGGCACAGAGGAAGGTAGAATCTCTACTGAGTAGTATCTAATCTGTCTGGGTGGGGCTGATGAAAGGAGATGGTGATAGCACTCACGTGGTACAATAGTGAATAATTACTATCAGGACTGACTGAGGGTTGGAAATGTAAAGGTAGACATTTTGTAGCAAAAGGAGGAGAGTGGTTGGCTTTGCAGTCCAGGAGCAGAGGACCCTGGGACCATCAAGGGAGAAAAGCAGAGTATGGGATCTTACCCAGAGAAACAGTAACGCCAGTCATGGAGGCAGACATGATGACATGGAGAGATGGAGTGGCTGGGAACTCTAGACCCAGAGAGGGAGAGGGGCTGTGGTATGCTGATGACCAGGGGGCAGGCTTCTGGTTGGTTGATGATGCATGGAGGGGATTGTAACCATGGCAACGAAACGATATATATACGATAGGATGAATGTAAAGCTAATGCTTTCCCATGTAAAATATCACATAATTCACAATAAAACATTTTTTTAAAAAAAGAATTAATCCAATAAAAAAAATGGGCAAAGAGACTTCACCAAAGAAGACATTCAGATGATCCACAAACATGAAGAAATGCTTATGATCACTAGTCAAACATGTTATCAAGATACATTGATAATTACTGGTGATTAGAATGTAAACATTAGAGCTAAAGAGGAGGGATCAGCATTAGAAAATATGGCTTTGGTGACAGAAAGTATCCTGGAGACCGCATGATAGAAATTTGCAGGACCAACAACTTATTCATTGCAAACATCTTTTTTAAAATACATGAAAGGTAACTATACACATGGAACTCACAAGGTGTAATACAAAGGAATTAAACTGACTACACCTGAGTGAATAAGGAATATGGTAGAAGAATTGATGCACTTGAGTTATGGTGTTGGAGGAGAATATGAAAGCACCATGAGCTGCCAAAAGAACAAACAGATGTGTGTTGGAAGAAGTATAGCCAGAGTGCTCCTTGGAGGCCAGGATGGACAGACTTCATCTCTCATACTTCAGACTTATTGTCAGGAGGGACCACTCATTAGAGAAGGATATCATGTTTGGTAAGGTGGAGGGTCTGAGAAAAAGAGGAAGACCTCCAGTGAGATGGATTGACAAAGTGGCAGCATCAATGGGATCAAGTGTGGCGACAATTGTGAGGTTAGCCCAGGACCAGGCACTGTTTTGTTTTGTTGTACATAGGGTCTCTATGATTCGGTACCAACTCAGTGCCTCCTAACAACAACAACAACAACAAATATCTGAGGAATAGAAAGAGAAAGACAGACCAGGGGCATCAATTGCTGATATGCAAGTTAAGGCTGAAGCTTTAGAAAAATAAAACAAGTCCATGAGAGCTAAAATATGACATTGAATATAGCCCACCTGAATTAGTTGTTGTCGTTGTTAAGTGCAGTTGAGTCGGTTCTGACTATAGTGACCCTGTATAGGGTTTCCAAGGAGTGACTGGTTGATCTGAACTACCAGTCTTGTGGCTAGCAGTCCAGTGCTTATCCTATATTGCCACATGCAAACACCTGAATTTAGAGACTATCAAAAATATATTTAATGCATTAGCCGCTAATGACCGAAGACCAGAGTTTGGGATGGCATCCAGAACATAATACTAGAATAAAGCAAAATCACTTAAAATACAGGAAAGAGAGAAAAACAAAAGTAGTTGTCAGAAGAAACTCTGAAATGCACTCTTGGGCATAGAGAAGCTAAGGCACTAGAATAAATGAGGAAGTAAAAGAGCTGAGCAGAAAATTTCAAAGTACACCTCGAGAAGACAAAGTCAAGTATATACAAACATACAGAGTTTAAAAAAAAAAAAAAATTGCCACTAAATGGGAATCATCCATGTCTTTCCAATTATGACCCATGTCTTTCCGATTTCCAAAGCTAATGAAGGAGATGTTCTCAGGTTGCCATAAAAATTTTGAGCATCATTGTTTTCACCTATGATAGCTTTTATCTTATAATCTTTAAAAACTTTCTTTACTCTAAAATTCTTCAACATGATAAGCTTTTGCAATAACAGTCCCACCAGGCTATTCACGTCTTGAATTAATTTTGGTAGTGGCTATTCTCCCAGGGATTTATCCATTTTGTTTATATTTCCATTGTGTTAATATATGATAGCATGTAATACTGTCTTGTAAGTTTTAAGAAAAATTTTTTTTTCATTTTGAATATTGCCTACCTACAGTTTTTATTTCTTATTAGATCTATAAGAGAAGTCTGCTTTACTAATTTAAACAAACAAACAAACCCTTGCTGTTGTTAAGTGTCCTTGAATCAGTTTCGACTCCTAGCGATGAGATATGGGGTTTCCAAGAAGCGGCTGGTGAACGTGAAACACCAATTTTTCAGTCCAAACCAAACTTGCAGTTCAGCACATTAACCCACAGCACCACACCTGGACTCTTTAATGATACATTAATTCTACCTTAAAAATATCTTTTACTTTCGTACAGTAAGGAATTGCTTATACTGTGTGATATAAATTTGTAATGTCATTAATTTGGCAGATTTTCAAGGATTCTAAATGTGAAAGACAAAATACTATATTTACCTTTTTCTTCAACCTTCAAGTGAATCAGAAACAGGATACTAGCATTTAAAAATTAAACAACCTTAGATATCTGCTTTGCAAGTATTTAGAAAAAATAAAAAAAGAAAATGTTTTACAAATGATGTAAAAGTCTTACACAAATATAAAAATGGAGACATATGCTTTACTAGAAGTGCAAAATACAGAATACTTAGATGAAGCATTTCAGAACAATATCTACAACCTCTCAAACAGTCTCAACATCTAAGTACTTTAATTGTGGTTGTTGTTGTTAGGTGCCATTGATTCGGCACCAACTCATAGCGACCATATGCACAGCAAACTGAAACACTGCCCAATCCTGGGCCAACCTCACTACTCTTGCCACACTTGAGTCCATTGATGCCGCCACCTGGACAATCCATCTCTTTGGGGGTCTTGCTCTTTTTCTCTGAATAATTATGGTGAAAGAATACAAACGTGTCGCATACCTTTCCCAATTTAAAACATTCAGTGTTCCCATGCTCTGTTTGAACAATTGCTTCTTGGTCCAGGTACAGATTTCTCAGAAGTACAATTAACTGTTCTGGAATACTCATACTTCACAATGTTGTCCATAGCTTGTCAAGATCCACACAATCGAAAGCCTTCGTGTAGTCAATAAAGCATAGGTAAACATCCTTCTGGTATTTTCTGCTTTCAGCCAAGATCCATTGGAGCGGCTGGTGAGCTTGAACCATTGACCTTACAATTCAAATGACTTGGCATTCCAGCGTATTAACCCATGGTGCCAAATAAATGGTAGCTACTACTACTAATATGCTATGGGTCGGAACCGACTCTACGGCACTTAACAACAACAACTAATAATATATCACAACTAAAGACATTGTCAGATAGATGAAGTTATCTAAATTGCAAAACAAGTGATTGAAGATATTCAACTACATCCTAAGAAGTGATGAGAAAATATATGAGGCACCTACTCTGCCTTAAACAGCAATTTCACAGCAATGTTGGAAGGCAGAATTTTAGGAAGAAGGAAATCAAGCACAGAGAAGTTAAATAGCTTTCCCAAAATCACACAGGTAGCAATTGAAGATATTGAACTGTTCCCAATACAATAGATTGTCTTGTGAGTGAATGACCATGATTTTGCTAGAATTTGTTTTGATGTAGTTATGCTATATAGTTTTAAACTACCTCAAATTCTTTCTGAAGTAATACAATGTATATAACACGGTAATAATGCATATTACGAGAAACAAAAAATAATCTGTGCTAAATCCTTAGTTTCTATATGACCAACAACGAATACTGAAAAACTGGGCTGTTCAAAATATGTAGTTATGAACACTCCATCAACACATTTGAACAGAGCACTTTAAACCCAAGGAGACAAATCATTACAATCAGTGGGCATCCTGGCCATATGCATCAAAATTTCCTAAAATTCAATTAAAATTCCTGTGATATTAACAATTCAATCAAAGGCTTTTTGTTAATGCCACTTTATCCACTTTACCCTCATTCCAAAGCTGCTGTTACAAGCTATATCTACGGAAATGTCATTGGTAGATTGCTGGTAAATGTCTTTCATAAATCTCAACTACTTAGTCTATGAATTCGTCCCCTTGATTATAATGGAAAACGGTAATAGGAGAGATATAATAGGCTTTATTTTTCTCTAGGAAATTCTTGGTTCATCATTAATCAAAAGTTGCAACGCTTGCATAAAAGTTACGACTGAAAAAAAAATAGTATGATACAGAAACATTATTTTTCCAACCATATTGTTTTGAAAATTTTGAGGCAGGTCATTTGTGCATTATAAAAACTATTTTACAAGACTGAATTATAAACAGAAGAGCTTGCCAATATAACATAGTGTATGGTATAAAATAGATAATGGCTGAAGGAACAATAAAAGCAGTTCTAAATATAACCTACTCAAACAATTGCAATTCAAATCTGTAATTCATTTAATATGAAATTTATAATTTTATATTAAAATAAAGCATCACTATACAAAATAAGAGTCCTGGTGTGGCGCTGTGGGTTAATGCGACAGACTGCAAAGCCATTTGAACTGCAAGGTCGGCAGTTCAAGTTCACCGCTGATCCTCGGAAACCCTATACAGGGTCGCTATGGGTCGGAAATGACTTGACAGCATTTCACAACAACAACATGCAAAATAAAATTAATGCTAGATAGATGTCGATAGAGATAAAAGTTGGTTCCACAGATGTCGAAAACATATTCTCTTGCAGAAAACATATTCATAATTGGAAGACCTTGGAAAATTTGCCAAACATAGCAGAAGAATCTGATTTTTTGAAATGTGTCCTTTGGGAAGCCAAACATTTAAACATCATGCACAGCAGGTGCTTCATTTATATTCTGCTATCTCTAGGCTTAAGAAAATAATAATTTTATTTAAAACAAAATATAATTAACTCACTTGCTAAATAAGGCCAAGGGTTCAACTAAAGCTTTACTAGTGATTTAGAAACTGCAAAACATGTTCTAAGTTGCAACATATCTCCAAGAACTGAATTACACTCTATTCTGTGTCTCTAAAGGAAATCATGTGTTGATAGTTTTATGCCCTCTCATTTATTCAGTTATCCTTTCCCAGTCTGTAAGCACTGTAAATGGCCACTTAAAACAGAGTTAATAGTAATGTAAATATTAAGGTGTCTTCAACATGTAGCAACCAGAACAAATACAATCCTATAGTTAAGTTGCTGGATTTCTAGGCTTTGAAAAAAAGTTTCTTTGATGATTTTGGAAGGTAGAATATAATAATGCTTTCTCTATCATACCAAAACCAAACCCACTGCCTTTGAGTAGATTCCAATTCACAGAGACCATATGTCTGGTTTTAGAGGCTGTAAATCTTTATGTACGCAGAAAATCTCATCTTTCTCCTGCAGAGTGGCTGGTGGGTTTGTACTGCTGACTTCGTGGTTAGCAGTATGGTAGACATTTATTTATTTTGTTTATCAATAGTCCTATTGGAAACACAAGATCATTTCAATGTGGAATGAGAACTATTTCTGACTCAGAAGCAGCACGGTATTCTTTGTTGTTATCGTTAAGTGCCGTGGAGTCATTTCTGACTCAACAATGCTCTATAGGATTTCCGAGGAGTGTATCATGGTTTTGAACCACCAACCACGCAGTTAGCAATCCAGTACTTATCCTATATACGGATGAGCAATTCTCAACCTTGGTTACCCACTGGTATCACCAGGGGAGCTCTAAACAAATACAGATCCATTTGTGCTGTTTCCCAAAACTCAAATGTAATTGGTTTGAGGTGCAACCTAGGCACTAGAATTGTTAAGGTCCCTGGTGACTTTAGTGCGTATCCATGGTTCAGAATCAGTGACATAGATGGACATGGATTGACTTGGGCAGCTAAGTTTCCAAATGAAGGACCTTGGACAAACTATTCAACTTCTCCCAGCTTCTATTTTTCATCAGTAAGAAGGGATTGAAAACACTATGTAAAATTATTGTAAACATTGCATGTAATAAATGTAAAGTTGATGGGTGCTCAAAAGTAATAAAAGCAATGATTATCCATGCACATTCTCACCTATTATAGTAATATATCTGGACTTAGTTAGGCAGTTCATAATGTTTCCAAAAAAGTAACAGAAATGGAGCACACTGATACACATTTATATTTTTATGTCTAATGCTATTAGAACTGATAGACAGCTAACTGCAATGACATGAAGGCAAAACTAAAAGGCTCATCTTAAGAAGAACCTTCTAACAATGAAATGTGCTTTAAAAAAAGAGGGTGAGCAAAAACAGAATTAACACCATCCTTGCAATCTTCATGGAGGCCTGGTGGCACTGTAGGATAAACACTGTAGGATAAGCCACAAGGTTGGCAGTTCAAACCCCCCAGCAACTCTGAGAAAGATGAGGTGTTCTGCTCCTGTAAAGATTTACAGCCTTGGACACCTTATATAGGGTCACAATGAGTCGGAATTGACTTGATGGCAGTAAGTTGTTTTTTTGGGTTTGGGCTGGCAATCTGCAGGAAGAAAGTAGACTGACGTCCTTTGCTGACGTCCTTTTGCTCCTCTCTAAAGAGAAAATGCATGTTGCTGATGAACAACTATCACAGTGCTCAGTGTTATTCACTGCATCTGTTATTGAATCCTTGAAGTGACAATCTCAAAAGACATCTACTACAAGCTGTCAATTTGAATCCCGAGATAACTTAATTTCATTTACGCCTCTCTTTCGAATTCTGACCTGCTTATCTCTGAGCAATCCAGCCTTAGCCATTTCAAGCTCAATGCGTCCAAAAAGAAATTCTTATCTTTCTCTTTAAGCCAGTTCTTCCTTCTGTGTTTGCAACTAGTGAAAGACAATCATAATTCCCAACTGTGGACCTGGATGTTATCAATGTAATTCCTCTGCATTCATCAATTACCAATTCTATTTCACTGTACTTAATACTATATCTCAACTCCACTGACCTCTATTTCTCCATGACCCTAGAGGGAGCTATCATTCACTTTGTTCTGAACAATCAATGAAAGAGTAAAACTTGCAGGAAAACTACCTCTTAAGGTTTTACTTCCACTGCCAGGACAATAGTGGATTTTCCAACCTAGACATGCTCCTGGAAAGAGATGTTATTCTCTCCATCTAGAATCTGAGCTGACTTGAGACGCTATTACCAATCCCATCATGCCTTTTATTCCTCGTTAAATTAGTCACCATGAGATTCTTCAATCATACATTACCAGACTCTGATATAGGCTCCTCTTTTAGTCACAACTCTATCAGTGTGGCTCTCTCTATACTAAGTCTTGAGAATCATGAAGCACTGACCATATCCTGTACCCCACACTTAAGACACTCTCCATTGCTGAGCTGGTCTTTGCTACACAGCAAGTTCTCGAGAAATATTTGTGGAATAAATGGAGTTTCATATCACTTTTCTGGTATAATTGAAACAAGGCTTATCTGTGTGCTTCAAATCTACCATCTATAAAATGAGATCACAATAGAATCTATCCCAAAGGATTACTGAAAGGAATAAACAAGTTAATAAAATAAAACTCTTCAAATATGCATAGAATGTACTAAGTACTCAATAAATATGAGTTTTAGTTTTTATTTTATAATATAGTTCATATATTTCTAATGAAAGGGATGTAAGTGCAGTATTTTTTTTTTAAGTTGAGAAATATTAAAGTATTTTTTAAGTTTAATGGAATAATCAAGTAGAGAAATAAACTAATGAATAGTGGTAGTGGTGGTGGTGTGTCGTGGAGTTGGTTCCAACTCATAGCAATCCTGGGGAGGGTTTCCAAGGCTATAAAACTTTAGAGGAGCAGAAAGCCTCATCTTTCTTTCATGGAATAACTGCTAGTTTCGAACTGCTGACCTTAAGGTTAGCAGCCTGACTCGTAACCACTATGATTACCAGAGCTCTTTTAATGCGTAGGAGTGCCTGAGGATATTTTATTGTATTGTTCTGGAGAGGTCTGATATAAATGAAATATAAAGTATATGAGGAGGACTGGGCTTTGTTAATAGGAAGGTTTTTTGGTGTTCGAAACAAGTAGAAATGAAGAAAGATTGGATGCAGATGTAGATAAGTTAGTGTATCTTGTATTGAGATAATTTGTGTGCATGATGGCTACTAAATTATTTGGGAAGAAGGTGTTTTGAAGCTAAAGATGTAGGAGGAGGATCAGAGGTTTCAGTAGATTTAAATTGCTTAGAAGATGTCTTTGTCAAGAGTTGGAAATTCAAATAACATGCAATTACTAGTCAGCAGTGAGGCCTTTGTTGAAATGAGTGACCATGGATGTATTAGTTAATTGTTGTCAGATGGGGTAGAGTAGGTTCCAACTCATAATAACCGTATGCATAACAGACTGAAACACTGGCCAGTACTGCACCATTCTCACAATTGTTGTGTTTGATCCCATTGTTGCTGCCATTGTGTCTACCCATATCGTTGAGAGTCTTTCTCTTTTTTACTGATCTTCCACTTTACCAAGCATAATGTCCTTCTCCAGGAACTGGTCCTTCCTGACAACATGTCCAAAGTACGAGAGATAGGATCTCATCATCCTTGAGTACAAGAACCAATCCAATCATATTTCTTCCAAACAGATTTGTTTGTTCTTCTGGCAGCCCAGCGTATATTTAATACTCTTCACCAACACCATAATTCAAATGCATTGACTCTTCTCTGGTCTTTCTTATTCACTGTCCAGCTTTCATATGTAATTTTTGCAATCAGTTAATTACCATCAGAAAAACATATAACCCATAGTGTTCACTTCTTCCAACTCTGAAATCATGGATTCCAGTCATTTGCAAAGGTAGAGACTGCCCGTCTTGCTGTTTAGGGCCTTCTCTTGGCTACAGCTTTAGTGGCCCAAGCCGGTTCTCTGTTCCATGTTTTTCCCCCTTTGAATTCTAGTGACACACTCCTTCCTGCTGTATCACAAGAAGAGATAAAGCAGCTCTCCGAAAACAATTCAAGTTACTGCCAGGACCAAATCAAGATTTCAATCCACTGGGTTGGAACTGTCTAAATCACACTGTAGCGAATCCCTTTTTCTGAAGCAAGATTGAAGAAGTGTCTCAACCTGCTTCTTATCTTTTAAATAAGCAATTACCTTTGAAAGTTTTGGAACCCCACTATGCAAGGTTCTCAGTCTCTCAGCATGTAGGAACGACAACTGTGGTCAGGGTGCTGCACACCAAATTGGACACAAATAACAGATGATAAGACAAACTATTTCTACTGCTATTACTTTTATAAGTAATGACTATAAATACCTTTTGGAAGAAATTCATTTATTGAGAAAGAATAGCTTAGTGCAGAAAACTCCAAGGTGATTATTTTCTCTTTTCTTTTTACCATGTTTCAGTGGGTTTGGGCCACGAGGCATATAGGGTCAAAATATTTATTGAGTAGTCAATATATTTTAAAAATCCCTACATCAGAGAAGTTACAAATTTTTTTACACAAGAACATTAAAAAAAAATGCAACTATAAAAATATGTCTGCAACTAGTTATAACCTAAGCATATATTTAGAATGGATTACTGGAATGAGCAAAGTCAAGAAGATAGGACACTTCAAATTTTGAATTCATACTCTATTCCATAAAACAGATCCCTAAAATTCCAGAATTGTTTTCTTTATCAGTACTGAATATATCTAAATTTTATTAGTACAATTCAGTTGTAAATCTGGAGCCTGAAGGAGAATAGCAAAAAAATGTTGCTTGATAAGAGGAAGAAAGTAAAACTTCATTTTGCTTTATTTTCAGAACACGAAAATTAGCATTTTATACAATAACCCCTGATTTTATTTAGAAATAATGACAGCTGGGTCATAGTGTTTCTGGGTTGAGCTGATGCTTTATTATGAAGCTCCTTTGGCTTCAGTCAGACATGTCATGCTGTCATGGATTGAATTGTGTCCCCCCAAAATACATAGTATAAATCCTAATCTCTATGTGTGTGGTTCTAATCCCATTTGGGACTATATTGTCTCTGTTATGCTAATATGTCAGGATTAGTGTATGGTGTGGTGTGAGTCAATCTTTTTTGATATATAAAAAAGATTAAAATAAGCAATCTTTCACACTGAGATGGGGGAAAAGAGATGCCAAGCCACATGAATGTTTTTCAAGAGCAGAGGCTCAAAGAGAAGAGGACTGTCCTCCATAGTTGACAGAGAAAGTCTTCCCGTAGAGCAAACACCCTGACTTTGAACCATGAGAAAATAAATTTCTGTTTGTTAAAGACACCCACTTGTGGTATTTCTGTTAAAGCAGCACTAGGAAACACAAACCAATGCATTATACTGTTTCTTCGTATCATATTCAAAGTTTTTTTTTTTTTTAATTTAAACCCAAAACAGAAAAAGTGCCAAAAAGAAGAGAGAAGCAAAACCCAAAAGACCAGTAAGTAAAAAATAGATCTTACCAAATATTTTAAGTATAGTCTTTTATTCTGATATCATGACTTTAAATTATACAGTTTAAAATAATGTGTATGCATTGTGAAACTCCCTCCATTTTACACAAGAACATAAAAGTAGTAGATGGAGAGAGTGATCTGGGCCCAAGGTTGAGATGGGGAGGGTGGAGAGGGGTGGGGAACGAGGTGAAATGCGTTCCCTAGTCTTCTACTCTGGAGAGCTATAATTTGAATCCCATCATGTTCCTCTCACTCCACCTCCAACCTTGCCTCCTTCTACTCTTTCCCATACATTTTTGCCTTCTGAGAAGAGGCGTGGCAGTAGTCAGAGATAGTATCGGAGCAGAAAAGAGAAAGAGAATCCAATTACATGCAGCAACCTGTCCTCCTACTTTGACCATAATGCCTTTATGCTAGAATTCCACAAGAAAGAGAGCCTTAGTGAAGAGTATACTTGATTTAAAATGAACCAAATGCTGCATAAATAACTGCATCAATTCAAATCAAGCTAATATTATATAAATAAGATCTTTTTGTCTAAGTGTATACTTATCTATCAGATTCCATTCAACTTGAATATACCAAGTGCATATTAAAAACTAGATTATTATTCTTATTCAGTACTCAATTATAGTTTCTCAGTGCATGAAATAGTCCCTTGTAGTAAATGAAGCACTTTTAGAGGGAAACATTATTTCAAGTTCCTAGGATGCCATTAAATGCATGACTACAGCAAATGGTATGGCGCTGTAAAATAAGCGCTGGACTGCTAACCTCAAGTTTGGCAGTCCAAACCCATCAGCCATTCCTCACAAACCCGATACAGGGTCGCTATGAGTCAGAACCAACTTGATGGCACTTCACAAACATCAACAATAACAGTAAATGATGATTGCATCATAGAATAACATACCTTTGTTTTTCCTCCCATGAATTAAAAAAACAAAACAAAACATTCTCTTACATCATCACATTATCTATTGGAAATCCCTATTTTCATGCTCATTTAATAGATTATAGTTTCTAAGGAGCCCTGGTAGTACAGTGGTTAAAAAGTGTTCCACTCCTAACCAAAAAGTAAGTGGTTCAAACCTATCAGCCCCTCCTTGCAAAGAAGATGTAAGAGTTGGCTTCTATAGATTTACAGCTTTGGAAACTGTATGGAGCAGTTTTACTATATACTTCAGGGTCTCTATGAGTCTCAGATTTGACTCCATGGCAGTATTTTTTTCTTTTTTTAAATATCTTCTAGGGGACAAGAATTTGTTTTCATCTTTGTATGTTAAATAGATTATCTGGCACATAGATTTTATCCAGTATATATTTATTGCTATGTGAAAAATTAAGGAAACAGTTTAATTATCAATAATTTCACAGGAGATTTTGATTGAATATTCATGCTATTGAAAAATCAACCCAACTCAAAGGCACTTAACAACAATTTCAACTAAACTTACATGATAAAACTTTTGCCAATGGGAGGTAAGCAGGGATAACATGCACAAAGTTGGAAGTTATTCTTCTCTTTTACTTTTCATCCTATTTGCAGGTTGTTGTTGCTGTTAAGTGCCATCAAGTCAGTTACCCCCCATGGGGAGCCTGTATAAGGTTTCCAAGGTTTCAACTACCAATCTTGCAGTTCAAACTGACTTTGCAGTCCAGCTTATTAGCCCACAGCACCACACCAGGACTCCTACTGACAGATAGAACGAACGCATATATGACAACCGGAACTGGAGCAATCATCTTGGACATTGAGGTTAAAAACAGCAAAGTTAGTACGGCAAAACAGGAAATGGGTCCCTAAAAAAATCACAGAACTGCTTACATTTATTTGAGAATAGAATAACATTTTTATCTTTTTATGTCACTTTTTTTCTTTAGTTTTATCACAACTCAAAGTCAAAGTTACACCTAAAAATTATATTTGGTGTTAAAACTTAGAAGACAAGCATTCTTTATCATATTCTTAATCAGCAAAATATTGTATGTATAGGATACTTGAGTAAAAAAATATGTGAAGCAAACACTGGAATGAAGTATATTCATTTACTATACTCTGAGCTCAATCTGAATATTTACACTTCATTTAATAAACTTAGACCCATATCTCACTAAGCCCTCCTTCACTTAGCAATAATGACATTCATAAAGTGAAGCAGGATTTTATAAAGTACATTAGTACTCATTATTTCATTTGAAGAAATATCAATCCAATATGTCACATGCAATAACGAAAGGTTGTTACAATTACTTTCATCTTTGCACATTCTGAAATGTGCCTGGTGAGACTGAATGATTTTTTCCAAGGTCACACAGTAGAGGCAGAGCCAGAACCCAAATTCATGCTTTTTGATGTATTCCAGTTCTCTTTGGTTTTCATTTTCATTAAATGAAATTAAATTAGAAATGACTGACACCATCTAAATTTATTAATTAGAGCAAATTATCATTATTATTATTATTAAGTGCCATCGAATTAGTTCCAAGGTGCAGCTGGTGAGCTTGAACCACAGACCTTGCAGTTCAAAGGCTTTGCAGTCTAATGCTTTAATCCACAGCGCCACACCAGGAGTCCAGATTATAGACATACAATTTCTCACTAAACTAAATTCTCCCCCTGGGACCATCAAGGGAGAACAGCAGAGTGCAGGACCCTACCCAGAGAAACAATGACACCAGAGATGGAGGCAGAGATGATGAGGAGAGATGGAGCGGCTGGGGACTAGACCTAGAGAGTCACAGGGGTTGCGTGTTGACTACCAAGGGACAGGCTTGTGGGATATGCCATTTGGTTGTGTGATGATGAATGGAGGGGAGTGTAATCATGGCAATGAAATGTTATACAATAGGATGAATGTAAAGCTAATGTTTACCCATGTAAACTATAATATAATTCACAATAAAAACTTAAAAAAACAAAATTCTCACGTTATTACTCCATGCCTTTCTAGTATACTTACGTCAAGATTCCTTAGCTTCATATTGTCCTATGTGTAATATTGCCATTAGAATTTACTCTTGAGTTTTCAACTTGATTCAAAACTTGGATTGACCCACCCCCTCATTCTTTCATTTTAGTTTGGGGCTCCAAGACAAAAAGAGTAACAAATGGACCAGTTACATACTTAGACTACTCTACCATCCGAGGACCACTTCCTCCAATTCTTCCAATGGGATGCTCAATTAACCAGGGCTACCATAACCAGCTGCTTCTTAGAAACCCTATACAGGGTCGTTATGGGTCAGAATTGATTCAATGGTACTCAACAACAACAATCATAATCAATAAGAACAAGTAGATGCATGATCCTTCTAGTAACTTTACTACAAATATCAAACTCATGGGGCAAAAAAACCCCACAAAAACCCTACTGTTTTTTGAACTGACTCAATGGCACTTAACCACCATAACAACAAGTACTATTTCTCTAATAGAAAAAGATTGGAAGAATGCAAACAGTGAATATTTGAGAAAACTATAGAGAAATGGGAGTCCTGGGTTAATTCACTGGAAGGTAAGGTTGGTGGTTCAAGCTCACCAGCTGCTCCTTAGAAACTCTATACAGACTGGCTATGAGTTGGAGCTGACTTGAAGGTACTTAACAACAACAACATGGAGAAATGGGTAAATCAAGGCGGAGCTTGGTTGTGAAGAGAACTTCCAAGATTGTCAGGAAAAGTTGAAAAAGGGCAGGCTAGGAGGCAAGGCTACAATGTAACTTTAATTTGGCTATTCTTTCAAATAGGATGGTCCAGGGATGCAAGATAAATGCATATTCAAATTTTCAAAGGCCCAATATTATAATACCTCACTATTTTGCTACTTTTTATGTTAATAAACATGGAAACATTCCTTAACTTTGTTTAAAATGTTGCTCTTGACGTAGTGTGATTCTGAAATCGATGTGATAAGACTATATGATACAAAAATTAACTACAATATGTGTTTTTAATCAGTGGCAATATGATTGGTCTTTAATATTAGAACCTTATAGAAGATAATGACATTCAGATAGATTTTTGGAACATCAAATTCTCTCCCTAGAATCAAACACAATAGCCAATAAAAAGGTGCAACAACTGATAATGAAATACTCTATTTAAAATGAGTGTGATGCTAGACTATAATAGGGAAAGCAGGAAAGTTGTTAGAGGTACAAAAATGAGAAAAAAGTTTATTTTTAATGTAGTTACTACAATGGCTGGAGAAAGAAGACAAAGCAGGAGCAGGAAAGGGATGGACAGACATGTGAACCAAGAATTACAATGCAATGTGAATGTGATAGGGGCTAATATAAGAAACTGACACAAAAGTTAGTTGTAGCAATATAATGGAATTACTCTGGGAGAAAATCTTACTTGATCTCCAGTTTTTGAAAAGTGGCCTATATTCTAGGAGTCCTGGTGTGATGCTGGAGGATAAGCACTGGACTGCTAACCACAAAGTTGGCAGTTCAAACTCATCAGCTGCTCTTCAGAAACCCTATACAGGGTCGCTAAGAATTAGAACTGACTCAGAAACACTTAGTGACAACAAATGTTCTAGGAGGCCATGTACTCCCATTAGCACATTTTCCATGGATCTTGTTCACTTGTCTGTCTGTTCCCTATCCCCACTCTAGCCTCATACTCAGGCACATTAGAATTTAAGTATCATAAAGGGTTGCTATTGTGGTTGCTGTTCATGATTGTAACCCCAGAATTGAGTGTTGAGCCTGACCTGTGTTAAGAAATGAATATATAGTTGCTGAATGAATAAGTGAAGAAATAAGTAGGTAAGACACCCTGTCTGTGCATTGCAATATGTTTAGTTATTTATGGATCTTCCTTATCTCCCTTAATGCAAGATTCCTGAAGAAGCTCTATTTCCAATTTAGTTCTCTGTATGTTACCATCCCTTCCATATACATTCTCAGTTAATGGTTTGGGAATTAATGAATACAAGAAAAAGAAGGCATTCTTATTTTCTTAAAAATAAGAAGAGTATATTATTCTATATATGGTGAAGACTGGAAATTTTGGATTTAAGGTAAAACAATAGATAAATTAATATTAGTGGTCTTAATATAAAAATGAAATGATGTTTTGATTGGCAATACATCAAGATATCATTGGGACTTTGAAGATAATACGATGCTATTGGATGGTTCATAGACAAACTCTATTTATTTCTAAGGTATAATAGAAAATTCACTTCTCCATCAGTCCAGCACTACATGCAGCCAGAATTAATGATGATAGAATATTCAAAGGCTTGAAGAGTAAGAGAGATCTATGTGGTCAAGTTAATAGCCCAATGTTGATTATTTGCATGAGTCTGAAGTCCGGTAGTTTATTTAGCTACAGCATCACAAACATGACTATGGCCTTAATTTTAATTGGTCCTAGGGTAACTGGGAAGAAGACTGAGTGCTGAGAAGTATAAGACCAACCCTAATTCTGAAAAAAAGATATCAAGTGAGTCAGGACTATCACCTCATATCTAAAGGACAGAAGCTTAGGTTAAATAAAAGACAACCTCACAATTCTAAGGAAAAAAATCCTATCGATTAACAATCACAATTAACCTCTCCAAAGAAAATTTTGTGAGGATCACAACAACCACTTTATGTAATAATGGGTTTTGTGGCATTTTCACAATTTGAACACCTATGATTCATAATTAGGAAATTATTAAATAGTGTTCATTTGCTTTTGTATTAAATATATTTGTTATTTTTGTTGAGTGGTATTAGGTCTGTTTGCACTCATTGTGACTCTGTACAGGGTTTCCAAGGTGTGACTGGTGAATTTTAATTGCAGACCTTGTAGTTCAAGCTGACTTTTCGGTCTAGTGCTTATCCTATAGGACCCCTAAACATATTCAGGATAAGTATAACTTAGGAAAATTATACTTTCCAAGGCAATATACAACTCCTGGGTTTTTTGGTTTTGATTTGAGTGACTTCTATGTGTCAAGCAATGTACTAAGGATGTTGTCTGTATTATCTCTTGCCTTTTCAGTAGCCATTTATGAGGCAGCATAATTTATTATTTTTATCATTACACAAAGGAGGACAATGAGGTTCAAAAAGATGAAGTAACACGCCAAACGCCTCATAAAATATAAGAAGCCATGTTGTTGTTAAGTGCCATTGAGTCAATTCTGTCTCACAGCCACCATATAGGGTTTCCAAGGTGTGGCTGGTGGGTTTGAACAGCAGGCTTTGCAGTTCAAACCAACCTTGTGTTCCAGTGCTTATTCTACAGTGCCACACCAGGACTCCATGCTGGGATTCAAACTCAGCCTATCTAACACCTCTGCAGTGTGCTGAACTGCAAAGTCTATTTGAACCGCAAGATCGTCAGTTCAAGCTCATCAGCTGCTCCTCAGAAACCCTATACAAAGTTGCTATGGGTCGGAACTGACTCAATGGCACTTAACAATAACAACAACAACATAGATGGATGGGAGGCCAGCAGCCATAAGCATGCACACAAAGCCTACAGGACTTGGGATTCCCAGGAGGTCTCCCATCCAAGTACTAACCAGGCCTGAACCTGCTTAGCTTCTGAGATTAGATGGGATCTGGTGTATTCAGGTTGGAATGGTGTGGCACTGTGGGTTAATGCACTGGACTGCTATGTTGGTTTGAACTGCAAGGTTGGCAGTTCAAGCTAACATGCTGTTCTTTGGAAATCCTATACAGGGTCACTAAAGGTCAGAACCGACTCAACGACTCGATGGCATTTAACAACAACAGCACCATAGATGGATAGATAGCTGCCGCCATTGTGTAGACTCCGACTCATGGTGACTTTATGTACAACAAAACAAAACACTGCCTCTTCTTGTATTTTCCTCACAATCACAGCAAGTTGGAGTCCAACATTGCAGATATCATGTGAATCCACCATACTGAGGATCTCCCTTGCCCTCCTTAGCCATCTGCTTCACCAAAGGTAACGTCCTCCTCCAGTTACTGATCCTTTCTGAGAAATTCCTGAAGCCATGGAGTCAGACAATGCTCTGTTGTGATGTGCAGTGTTTTCATTTGCTAGTTTATGGAAGATGATAGCTAGGCCTTTCTCCCTATTCCATTATTGTCAGGAAGTGACGCTGAACGTTATCTACCAAAGGCGACCCTGCTGGTATTTGAAATATGGATCGTACAGCTTCCAGTATCATAGCTTATGCAAAGCACCACAAACTCACAGAGAAATGGTAGATATGGCTCTCTATTCCCATTAAAGTATTTGAAAATTAAAGATATAGAAAACATAAAAACACACATGGTCCACAATAGATTGGTAGGCCGGAATATGCTATTAGATAGAATCCTTCATCCTGCAACTAACTTGGAAAAAATAAAAAGCCTGATACATACTTTCCAAATGGAAAACGATGATAGAAATAACAGCCATAATGTTAATTCGTCCCAGAGTAATTTGGAAGGAGCCTGAGTACTAAAAAGTACAAATCTAACCTTAATTCTGACTTATAGTGACCCTATATAGGGTTTCTGAGACAAGAAGCAGACTATCAATCTTTTTCCCAAGGAGTTTGAACTGCTGCCCTTATGGCAACCAGTGTAATGCCTAACTCACAGCGCCACCAGGCTCCTTAATTAAGTTTTAGTATCTTTATGTTGTCTATATTCTAGGATAAGTATTGGATTTCTAAGGGCAAGGTTGGCAGTTAAACGCACCATTCTCTCTTAAAAACCATGTACAGGTTTGCTATGACTCAGAACTGACTTGACGGCACATGAAAGCAACATCTTTATTCATTTTTTATCCCATTATCACCTCTAGTAGAAATGAGTCTAAGACGCATTATACAGGAAAGGAGAGGACTTTTAAATTTTGTTTCTTAAATCTTAGAATCCGGGGTTAAGTAGGTTCAGCTTATGTGGATTTATGTTTTGACTCAAAGGCTATGAAAAATAAATGAGGTTTTCTATGAGGATTTCATTATTCACACAATATTATTTTTGTTGTTGTTGTTGCAAGAGAACCCTACATCAACAACCCAAGGATAAAAGCATTTGTATTGGTTTATGATTTAGTTACAAAGTAAAAGTATTAAAATTTGGTTCACTTAGAAAGTAGAAAATATATATGCATAGCTTTCCTTTTAAACACAAAACCAACACTTGTGATTTGGTTCAAATTTTCTGGTTAGAATAAGATTATTAAAGTTGAACATGCATTAAAGTCTAAGAGGGGCCAGCAATAAATGAGAGCCATCAGAGCACTTGGAGGATGGAGTGGTTCTATGCTATAGAAAGTACTCTGGGGCAAGGCAAACCTGTTTCAGTGAAGAATCACAATTTATGGGAAGTAATCATAATTAAGCTAATTATGAGGCCCTAGTGTGACTCGATAGCACTAAACAACAATAACAAGTGTAGTGCTATAGTTAAATGCGTTGTATGTACTGCAAGGTCAGTTTGAACCACAAAGTTGGTGGCTCAAGCTTGCCAGCAGCTTCTCATAAACCCTATATAGGGTCACTATGAGTGGGAACGGGCTGACAGAACTTAACAACAACATTTTATAATGAAAACAAATCCCAAGCTGTTGAAAAATCTAAATCCTTTTCCCGGGTCTTCCATTAAATAGAGATAGGTCAGTTTTGTGTGATTTTTGAATAATGTAGAGAAAATTGTCTACCAATTTTATAGGAGAGAAGACAAAGAGTAAAATCGAATGCAAAGGAAAACGTAAGATGAACTCAAGATTAGTTGGACTTCACAAAGATCCAATTACATGGGAGGAACTAACTAAATGTCAAAACTTTGAGTGAAAAACAAACAAAAACTGAATGTGAGGGACCAAAGGGCATGAGAAGTAATAGGAAGGAGAAGGAACATCATACTTCTGAGCACTACAGGTATGATCTCTAGTGACTTCCACAATAACTCCTGACTGGTGTGAGGAAACAGAAACTTCAAGAGGTTGTCTTAGGAAAGTATACATACTTAATAATTGGTAGAGTGGAATTCAAATCACGAACTCTCTCTACATAAGGTAACTTCTTTCCACTCTCTCCATACATAAGGGAAAACACTAATGTCAGAAAGGATTCATGCAAAATATGTTATTTGACAGAAATTTATTTAGACTTTTCTTTCTCATTAAAAAAATTCATCAGCAGCAAACGTGAATTTTCTATTTTGAGGCCAACATTTTAGTATTCATTTGCTTTGCAACTTCTTTCAGCATCAATGGGCTCAAGCATGGCAACAATTGTGAGGCTGGCCCAGGACCAGGCAGTATTTCGTTCTGTTGTGCATAGGGTCACTATGAGTCAGTACCAACTCCATGGCACCTAACAACAAAACAACAACCATTACCGAATGATGTCCTTCTTTCTGAGTTCATTTTTATATGATTTGTAAGCCATCTTTTTAAAGTATCCTATTTACTTAATGCCTTTAAAAACGAACATTTCTTCCTGAGCATTAGCAACCATATTTGCTGAAGGAGAAAAGTCAAAACCTATAACCTCTACATCACTCAAATCGTACTAATAGGAAATGAGGATACTTTCAGCAGCTTAATGTCAGGAAGTGTGTTTTCTTGAGGTAGAAATTTACTAAATTTCATCTAAGTGGTCTGTGGTATGAAAACATTGAAAGACAGAAGTCATTTACAAAGTATAATTTCCCTAATATTTATTGGGTTAATATACATTGGTTCTGTTGACTTCACACACAGACAACCAACCTCCACTGGAAATAATCTTGATCTCCACTATCACCACAGTGATAAAACGCAAAATGCATTTTTTACAACTGAGGCAAGTGATACAACTATGCATGACTGTTGAGCTGCATGCAAGGTCAGTTTGAACCATAAGGTCATGGATTCAAGCTCACCAGCTGCTCCTTGGAAACCGTATGAGGCAGAACTGACTCAACAGCACTTATCAACAACAACAAATAACAATGTAATCTCTAAAATGCCTTTTCAATGTGGTAAGAGTACAATAAACCAATCCATCGTTATCCAGTCGTCTGATTCCTGATTCCCCCGTATGCTACTTAGTCAGGTTTTGTTGACTCTAATCCGTACAGAAGCAGATTGGCAAGTTTTTCTTGCATAGAACTACTGGGTGGGTTTAAACTCACACCCTTCAGGGTAATTGCTGTTTTAGTTAAGTGCTGTAGGGTGGTTCCAACCCATAGGGATCCAGTATAGAGTTTCTGAGGAGCAGCTGGTGGGTTTGAACTGCCAACCTTGTGGTTTGCAGTCTAATACTGATCCTACAGTGTCACACCAGAAGTCCTTTAGGTTAATTTTGTTGTTGTTGTTGTTAAGTGCTGTGGTTCTGACTCATAGCCACTCTGTATGGTGAGCTTGGACCAGCGACCTGACGGTATAAACTGACTTCAGAGTCCAGTGCATTAACCCACAGTGCCACATGAGCCAAATGATGTGCATAACCTAGGGACTATATAATCATGATATAAACCTATGTTATTGTTATTGCTAAGGGTTATCAAATTGGTTCTGACTCATAGTGACCCTGTTTAGAATTTCCAAGGAGAAGCTGGTGAGTTTGAACTGCTGACCTTGCAGTTAGTTCAATGCTTATCCTAGAACGCCACACTAGTACTTCTATGACATAACGAAATTCTAATTTAATTTCCTGTTGAAATGCACTTTTCCTTTTTGCTTGTCATTAATCTGTTTAAAAGACAAGAGGATATTTTCACAGAAAAAAAAAAAAAGAAAGTCTCTAAATGGACCAGTCTTAAACCCAGTATGAAATCCAAGGAGTTGTGGGATCCCTTTCCTACTGAGGGCTCTATAAAATATCATGTCTAGCCTCTATCTCCCTCAGAGGTACGGTATGAATACAGCATGACATAATTCAAGTAAATATTTTTTTAAAAAATAAAAGCTTGATAAATAAGAAAAATTATTTTTATTATTAAGAAAGTGCCCATCTGTTTCCTAAGAACTCAAGTGAGAATACAACTATTCACTTTATATGGAGTAATTTTCAGATAATTTGCTTTCATTGCCTCTTGTGCTGGAACATTACTTGAGCTGAAAGACACTCTGTCTCATAATTCTCTGACATGTGTAGGACTCTAATTATTTCTAAGGAAGACATCAATTCATCTTAACAATTAAAAAATGCTGCCATGTCCCAAAATGTTCATGTGGGAAATGGGGAGACATGCAATGAACAAACAAAGATATAATAAGTGAATAAATAATGATGAGATAGAAACACTGGTGAGTCTCTTGCTTGTAATGTAACATTGCTAGTAAACAACTATTCACTATGGCTCTTCACTATGATTAACCTTCTCAGGGCTATTAATTCCTTGAAGTTTTCAATACAGTCTGTTCATTGCTCTTATTGCAGCTATTTACAATAATAACCTTATCTCATTTTGGTTACTCATTATCTGAGTTAACATGGATATTATGGCAAAATGTTCTGGGTTTGGTGGAAGTCACCAACAATGCACCATATACTTTTCAGCCTGAATGCCAATAGGAGCAATAATGGTGGCACTGGTACACAGAACTACTAGAAAGCAAGATAAACCATTCTACACATGCAAACATGGTACTACTAGTTCATTAAACAGGGTATATAATAATTTCACCCAAGATGTCAACAAGATATATTCTAGTCTGGTCCTCTGTTGTGAATAAAGAGGCCATGTGAACACTTGAAACAGAACAAACCATTGGGGACAACAAATACAAACAATGCTTCATGAAACTAGATTGCTTATATGGTTTGCAGGATGTTGACTTTCATTTTTGACTCCATTAAGAATCATTAAAGTACTGTAAAAAGAAAAAGCTAAATGTTTCAGATCTTCACTAGCTCAGGTACAATTGTTGGCAGGATCTCTGTTCCCTGCCTATGTTTGCATGAAGAAGTTTCTGCTCACATAATGGAGGACTATTGTAGTAACAATGGCAGTCCTTCCGGCCACCTCCCACTCTTCCCTCTACTGGGTGGTTCTCAGGTGGTAGATATTACTGCATATAGGTAGCCTGCTAAGTCTGAGGCCCTAGCATGCCCAATTTCACCTAAGTACTCTTAGCAGCCTGCCCCTGTGACAAGAAACCTCAATTTCTCTAGCCGTTCTTTCTATGTTGTCTGGGAGAGGAAGTTCAAATTTAAGGGAGAGGAAGTTCAAATTTAAGACATTTATAGACCTAAAATTGAAGTCTGCCACTCATCTGTCAGTTTGTCATATTGTAGTGGCTTGTGTGTTGCTGTGATTCTGGAATCTTTGTCACCAATATTTTAAATATCAGCAGATACACTCCTGGCAGACAGGTTTCAGCTGAGTTTCCAGACTAAGATAGATAAGAAAGAAGGAGAGACGAACTTATTCAGAATATGTAGTCACTGAAACCCTGGTAGATAGCAGTGGAACAAATATCACTAGAATATTGTCAGATGTAGTGCCAGAGATGAGTCCCTCAGGTTGGAAGGCACTGAAAATACTACTGGGGAAGCACTGCCTCCTCACAGAAGAGATGACCATGATGTCACAAATGGGGTAAAGCCTTGGGACCTTCATTTGCTGATGGGGTGTAACTGTTAACATCCATTAATAATCAGAACATGGAATATATGAAGTACATGCATCAAAGAACATTGGAAGATGTCAAAAATGAAATGGAATGCTAGACATAGTGAGCTGAAATTAACCATTTTGAATCTGACAATCACATGATTTTCTATGCCAGGAATGACAAATTGAAGAGGAATAGTGTCACATTCATCATCATAAAGAACACTTCAAGATCTATCTTAAAGTAACAATGCTGTCTATAATAGAACAATACCCATACACCTACAAGGAAGACCAATAATACCACTATTATTCAGATTTATGTACCAACCATTAAAGCCAGTGATGATGAAGTTGAAGAATTCTACCA
>NW_006408537.1:21654989-21685646 GCF_000296735.1 Chrysochloris asiatica | reverse complement strand
GTACACTACTCGACTTGGTGAGTAACAACAAATGAGCAAAATATTGAGTGATGTAGAAAGTATCAAAGAAGATGGAAGGAATACACAGAGTCACTGTACCAAAAAGAAATGATCAATGTCCAACCATTTCAAGAGGTAGCAGATATATTATCAAGAGCCAATGATACTGAAGGAAGACTTCCAAGGTATACTGAAGGCACTGGTTAAGAACAAGTTTCTGGAAATTGATGGAATACAAATTGAAATCTTCCAACAAAGTGATGCAGCACTGGAGGTGCTCACTCATTTATGACAAAAAATTTGTAAGACAGCTACCTGGCCAACTGATTGGAAGAGATCCATATTTGTGAATATTCCAAAGAGACATAAGTCAACAAAATGTAGAAATCATTGTACAATACCATTAATATAGCATGAAAGTAAAATTTTGCTAAAGCTAATTCAAAACCGGTTGTACCAGTACATTTACAGGGAACTGCAAGAGGTTCCAGCTGAATTCAGACAGGAACATGGAATGAGGGATATCATTTCTGATATAATTGCTGATATCCTTGATAGATCTGTTTTGGAAGAGGTGTAGCCAGAGTGCTCCTTGGAGGCCAAGATGGCTAAACTTCGTCTTTCATACTTTGGACATATTGTCAGGAGAGAACAGTTGCTGGAGAAGGATGTCATGCTGGGTAAGGTGGAGGGTCAGAGAAAGAGAAGAAGCCCCCCAACGAGATGGATCGGCCAGGTGGCATCATTGATGGCGTCAAGTGTGGCAGCGGTACTGAAGTTGGCCCAGGATTGGACATTGTTTTGTTCTACTGTGCATGGGGTCGCTATGAGTCGGTTCCGACTCGATGGCACCTGACAACAACAACAACAACATCCCTGATCTTGGCTGAAAACAGAAAAAAAAATACAATAAAGATGTCAACCTGTGCTTTATTGACTATGCAAAGGCTTTTAAATGTGTGGATTATGACAAGCTATGGACAACATTGTAGAGAATGAGTATTTTGGAACACTTAACTATGCTCATGAGGAACTTGTACATAGACCAAGCAATAGTCATTGTAACAGAACAAGGTGACATAAAATGGTTTAAAATTAGGAAAGATGTGTGCCAGAGTTGTATTCTTTTACCATACGTATTAAATCTGTATGCTGAACAAATAATTTGAGAAGCTGGATTATATGAAGAACATGGCATCAGGATTGGAGGAAGACCAGTAACAACCTGAGATATGCAGATGACACAACCTTGTTTGTTGAAAGTGAAGAGTACTTAAAATACTTACTGATGAAGATCAGAGACGAACTATAGTCTTAGGCATGGCTTGCACCTCAGTGTAAAGAAAACAAAAGTCCTCACAATGGGGCCAATAAATAACATCAAGATAAACAGAGAAAAGACTGAAGTTATCAAAGACTTCATTGTGATCATACCAACCATCAACACTCATGGAAGTCAAGAAATAAAATGACGTATTGCATTAGGCAAATCTGCTGCACTAGACCTCTTTAATGTTCAAGAATAAAGATGTCAGTTTGAGGACTAAGGTGTGCTTGACCCAAGCCATGATATTTTCAATAGCCTCATATGATGTGAAAGCTGGATTAATAAGGAAGACAGCAGAAGAACTGATGCATTTGATTTATGGTGCTGGAGGAGAATATTGAAAGTACCGTGGGCTGCCAGAAAAACAAACAGATCTGTGCTGGAAGAAGTACAGCCAGAATACTCCTTTGAAGTCAGATGACCAGTCTTCGTCTCTCCTATTTCTTACATAGTATCAGTAGGGATCATTCCCTGGAGAAGGACATCATGCTTGGTAAAGTGGAGGGTCAGCAAAAAAGAGGAAGACCACCAATAAGATGGATTGGCCCAGTGGCAGCAGCAATGGGCTCAAGCATAGCAAGAATTGTGAGATTCGTGTAGTACCATGCAGTGTTTCGTTCTGTTGTGCATAAGGTCACTATGAATCAGTATTGAGCACCTAACAAAAAATTGAAGGGCAAGTTCCTCGATCCAGTTCTACCAGCCATAACCCTGGTTGAAAACTTAAATCTCTTCCACAATTGAGAGGCAGTTTGATGACAACCTCATAAAAACTGATCAAATGCATAGGAAAAGATTTAACTATTGATTAGCTGAAGCTCTGTTGTTATGTTTCTGTTGTCTTGTTATTTATAGATTAGATCTAGATTTCAAAGATCCCTGCATTTACTGACATGGATAATTGAAAATTGACTGCAGTTTTTAGTAACATTAGGAAATAAAGTTGATTGCTTTCCTTTTGTCTCTATTGTCAAATCTTGGCAGTATCTGCTGGGTCACTTAGAGAGCTGGCTCACTGCAGTTAGAGGTGCAAGAAAAGGTAAGTAGTGCTAGGACATCACCAATTAGATCCTTGGTTTTTCTCAGTAACTATACTATTAGTTATGATTTGGATATAGTTACAGAGTGAAGGATTTTTAGAAAACACAATACCTTATTAGTTAGGAAAAAAAGCAAAGATAAGAAGTCAGACGTATGTCAAGTACTTGTGCCTTCCAGGAAAAAAAGAAAAAAACCTAACCTCGGGATTGAATTGTTCCATAACTAGACAGTACCTCTCCACAAGCGTTATCAAGAGACCAAATGTGAATATTCAGCCCAACTCCAGAGTTTTATCTTCATTATATAAGTACCATATGTTTAAGTCTTATTTTAAGAGCTAGCAGTGCACTGCCCTAGTAGAATGACACGTGAAAAAGATCCAATGTGGGAAGTGTCAGAGCGGATTGTAGAGAACCCAAAGGCTGCAACTTGCTATCATAGGCTCTATATTAGGTAAGAAACAGCATTTAGTTGAATCACTATCGCTTCCCTGCCCCTCTGCCTGGCATGTTGAAATATTCCACTTCTATTTTTCTCCATCTGTCCTATTTACCTTGTAACTCCACATGCAAATTTAGGTATAGCTAAATATACAATGCCTTTTGGCATATGACTTGAAATGTGCATGTATTAGGAAAAGATTGTCAGATACAATTTCAGACCTCTAGTCTATCATTGGGACTCTTGGGGTGGCACTTTAGGATCAGTACTGGACTACAAACCACAGGTTGGCAGTTCAAACCCACCAGCTGCTATTTGGAAATCCTAGACAGGGTGGCTATGAATTTAGGACCAACTCTATGGCACTTAGCAACAACAACAACAAATCTATCATTAAAATATGTTATTCTCTTAACTTTACTGATGAACCATGCATAAAAATATTATTATAATCCAATGTTACTTTTTTAAAACATTTAAAACAAGCTGTATCAATCTAGATTCAGTTAGGAGAGTAGCTATCTCTCTAGATACTTTAAACAGAAGAAATTTGATACAGGGAATTAGGTAACCAGGTAGTAGAAATGCTGGTGTGACAAATGGTGGGTAATTTTAAATCCAGAGATTAGCAATGGTGATGGTATGCTGTCGAATTGGCTCCAATTTATAATGAACCTGTTTGCAGTTTCTGAGGTTGCAAATCTTTTTGAGAGCAGAAAGCCTCATCGGTTACCCATGGAGTGGCTGATGGATTTGAACTGCTGACTTTGTGGTTAGCAGCCCAACATGCAACCCACTAGGCTACCGGGACTCCTTGAGATTAGCAATGCTGTTGCTATTAAATTCCATCAAGTCAGTTCCAACTCATAGTGTCCCAAGGTAAAACTCATTCTGGAGACAAGCTCATCCACTATGTTGTTGTTGTTGTTATGTGCCATGGAGTCGGTTCTGAATCATAGGCACCCCATATAAAGTTTCTGTGAATTTGGACAGCTGACCTTGCAGTTTGCAATCCAGTGCTTATCCTATAGAGCCATGCCTGGACTCTAAAATTTTCAATAGTGGGAAGATATTACCACTGCCATTTTGGAGCATTCTACAAAATTAATGGGACCTTAAGAGCAAAGTGAGATCCCACTATGAGTTCCACACTTGTTTTTCCCTACCACATTCTTAGTAAAGATTACATACCCAGACAAATTCCATGTCCCATCCCTTTTCAAAACCAGGCACCAACCCTACATAGTTAGTTGATGTGCCTTGGAGTCGGTTCCGACTCACAGCGACCCTGTACATGGTTTCCGAAGCTGTAAATCTTTACGGGAGCAGAAAACCTCATCTTTTTTTCTGTGGAACAGCTGGAAGTTTCGAAATGCTGACCTTGCAGTTCGCAGCCCGATCGTAACCACTACGCTACCTGAGCTCCTATATAGGTCTTTGTATTTACCTACCTAATGGAGTCTTGGTGTGAACTGTAGCAGACACTGGTCTGCTAACTACAAGCAGTTAAAACCCATCAGCAACTCCTTGGACACCTATTGTTGTTGTTAGGATAGTGACCCTTTGTCTGTATAGGGTTTCCGAGGTGCAGCTGATTCGTAGTCCTATAGAGCCACACCAGGAATCCGTCCATCCTTGCATATCATTGCTTCTTTAGTGAGATGGGCCTATGGTTGTTGTTGTTGTTATGTGCCGTGGAGTCAGTTCTGACTCATAGCGACCCTGCACAGGGTTTCCGAGGCTGTAAATCTTTACCGCAGCACAAAGCCTCATCTTTCTCCCACGGGAACAGCTGGTAGTTTCGAACTGCTGACAGCAGCCAGATTCGTAACCACTACGCTAGCAGAGCTCCTTGAGATGGGCCTATAGCAGCCCCTAATCCCATGGCAAGAGTCCTGGTGTGGTGCTGCAGGTTAATGCACTGAACTGCTAACCGAAAGGTTGGTGGTTGAAACTCACCATCTGTTCCTCGAAAACCCTATATAAGGCCACTATGAATCGGAACCGACATGATTGCACTTAACAACTTTCAGACTCACTTCCACATTTAGTTACTTGAAATACTCTACTTGTATTATAGTATCTAGTGCTTGTCAGAGAATAATAATGAAATAGAATTATATAGGTATGTTTGACTATCACACGTTCTCAATTTAAGGAGACTGAATCATATATCCATAAATATAAGGAATTTGGCTCACAGTCATTCTTCATTACCACACTTGAACTTGAAACCATAAGTGACCTGCATTCGGTGTGTGTTTTCTAGCTCTCTTATCTTTCTCACCCTCTTCCACCTCCAGTCCTCAAGGGTTAATGTTTTGACAACTGCACCATCAACCCTTGTTACTAATTATTTTAGAACTATTGCTGCAGCAACTTCTGCTTGGTGCGATTGCTGCTTTCCTGTTTCTGTCACTCCCTTCTGTAATTAACCTTGCTATTCTTAGCTACAAAGCACAGATCTTGTGCCTGACTTCTTCAGGATTCTACTTTATATTTCAATGGCCAGTTACTGTCTGATTTTCTCCTGGGAAGAGGTCTATAATCACTCAGTTATATTAATGATGAGGATGACTCAATCCTTCTCCGCCACTCCCCTTTCATTCTGATAATATTCAGTGCAATTAAGCCTCTGAATTTAGCAACTTGAACTTGAATAGTTGGCTGTGTGTCTGTGTCAGTAAACCTATTGCCTAAATTGAATTCTAACTTATAGCAAACCTATAGGACAGAGTAGAACTGCCTCATAGGGTTTGCAAGGCTGTGCAGCACCTTTCCCCTGCAGATAAACCACTGACCTTTCAATTTGCAATGGAGCACTTAACCACTGTGCTAGCAGTGTCCCTGTATGCATCAGTAACCAGTGAAAATGAAAGCTTCCACTGAAAAACACCAACATCTCTGTGTGTTTCTCACAGGTTTCTTTCCTAACAATTTAGAGACTGTATGCACTTAGAGAAGATGAGGTGATTCTTGAAAGGCAGTGGCAAATGCTGACGTACATCACTGCAGCTTGTCAAACTGTGTGTGATACTTCCTCAAATGAGATGCGGCAGGACGCAGAGCGATTTGTCAGTGATGGACATGATTGAAAAAACACAATTTAAAGACAGAGAGACTGCTCTCCAGCTCAAAGGTAACTATTTGTAGTGGAGGTGAAGCTGCAAGGCCGAGGATGTTTATGGGAACAGAAAAATGCTTGTTGGTTTGCCTGGATCATCATCTCCATGCACACCTAGTAAACATTGTCTTCGGTTTCAGGAACATTCAAGTGTAGAAGAGGCATCAAATGATCAAATAACTGAGTGGGCTGTAAATGAAATAGGTGTGGCTGCAAAGAAAAGTCTGTGACAGAACTATAACGAATCTACTTAAAGCTACTTTCTTTAGGTCTGAAATAAAACCCATTCTTACTGAATTGTGAAGGCAAGGGGCAATGGAAAATGCTAACTTGATTTTTTTTTTTTTTTGGTTGTTTTGTTTCAATAACCCGTTCCTTATTGAAGAACCTAGTATTTTTTTCTAGAGGATGAAAGTGTGTGAAGGACCTCCCATATGGGGACACATTATTTAGGTGACTGTCTAGAGGTGTGATATGTGAGGCAACTCTAACATTTCAAAAGTATCTCTTTATTCCTTGCTGTGCAGTCTGCTTCCTTTGCACTCAGTTTAAAATCCACACCATTAAGTGCTACTGTCTTTGGTAGAAAATTGGACTCTGTCTCAGGAGACCACCTCTGAAATGTCCTTGTGTTACTCAACAAAAGCCTCAAGACAGGATGCCCCCTTTCCAACGATTTTATTAATTTATTAGCTAACCGTCTTTAAAAATTTTTTTTTGTTTAGATGCAAAGAAAATAAATATAAGACCGCCATTTCAATTCTGGGGACAAGGGGTGAACCTGCAAACATTATTATGGAAAAAGAATTCTGAAGTACAATGTGGAACTGTGTTCCTTGAAATGAAAATTGGTTATACTTGTAACAACAATGGCACTTTGTCATATAAAAGACAAAACTAACCGGATATAGATTCTCCCTCTCCCCCTTATCATTCTACATATAGTGGTACCACTGATATCAACATAAATTTTGCAGCAGATCTGAAGGTAAGATCTTTAACTAAAAACATACAAGCAACTAAATTGGGAAAGCTAGAACTAAACACTTGCTCAGAAAGTGCACCAGAATTTAAGCTAATGGATGACTCGCCGGGGGAGACATACATGTAAGAATTGCCATTGGATTGATGAAACTTAAAGCTCTGTCAAGATATAACAATGTAAAATGGCCTGAGTGAATTTTTTTTTAAGTTGTTAGAGAACAGTGAACAATGAGCTTGAAGGAAAGAAAACTGTTTCAATCGCAATATAAGAGACACTGTCAGAAACAAATTTTATTGCTACTGCAGGTTCTAGCCACCCAAATGACAACACACTGGGAGTTCAAATCTTTACCTTATATTAAAGTAGGTTTCTGTAAGTGTCTATATATTTTTTAAAGTAGCCTTCCCTGAGCATGGAGAAACAATCACTACTGTTCAGAACCTTGCTGATAGCATATATTGACTGGATTTTCTCAATTATAGGAAAGATTCAAATTGACATTCAGGAAATTACCCAAGTCACTTTCATCTACAAGATTAATATGATCTGACACCATTAAAGAGGAAATTGAGGCCAACTAGCATTCAAGAAGGCATGTATAGTGAAAAGAGTGCAGGATTTGGGGTTCAGTGCACCTCTGTTTAAATCTTGCCTCTGTCATTTATTAGTTCTGTGACCTTGATCTTTGTGAGACTCAGTTTCCCCAACTGTGAAAAAATAGGAACAATTTACATTATCACTAGGTTGTTGAAGTTCCAACAAATTAACATCTGTGAAAACACCTGGCTTGATATCTACTCCATAGCAAGCTGACTTTTCTTCCCTTACTGCAGTAAACCCTTCCATGAGAAGTGGTGTTGAAAACTGAGATAATTTGTTTCATTACAAAAACAGAATTTGCATGCTAAAATTTGTCCTGTTGTTCTCTCAACCTAGAAGAAGCCTCAATTCATTGAGAGACTCGAGAGGATTTGCCACTCCTTTTCACTAGGAGTCATTCTTCACTAGGTGGATAAATGCTAAAAAGCAGGTACAAAGTGCCCTCAGAAATTGAAAAACAAGTGGCATAACCTTGCAAAATAGATACAGATGGACACACACCACACATACACTCAGTTAAAACCCACCGGCTGCTCCTCATAAACCTTCAACTGGGTCTCTATGAGCCAGAACTGACTTGATGGCACTTAACAACAACTTAATCCCTAACAGAATGTGAAAATTTTATAATAACTTGGTTCTAATTCTTTTCCTTAAACAGTTAAGATTTTATTCTCTTCCTTTACGATCTGTTACACCTACATCACGAGCTAGATGAATTTCTATGGTGAGCTTAAACATCGTAACTTTTTAAACATTGTATTTATGGTAACTTTCCAGTTTTTAAAACACTTCTCCCTGATCTAATACTTTGGCATGGCAACAGCTGCATTCTCTGCTTGGTTCCAGAGTTGGTTTTGGCAGGCCTTCCCCTGAACCTGCGGATGTTTTGCTCATCCAAGTTTCACTCTGTCAGCCTACTCTTGCTACACCTGGGATGTCTGGCACACAAAGGCTTTGGTAATATGACACGTAGAAAGGGACACAGGTAAATAAGCACCTCTTCCATAAATTTGTGCTGCCACACTGCTGTCAGGAATGAGCCCTGGAATGGAAGAACCAAGAAGTTGCTGGATAAATGGAAAAAGGAAGTAGGCTAGAAAAGGGAGAGTGGAGAATATTAAAACAGGATTAGGAGAGAGGGAAAGAGGGGTGACTGAGATGACACAGGCAGAGATTAAGCAAATCGAACAAACAAAAGGTCTAGAAATTAAGGATATGTTTCTAAAATGTGTCTGAAACCATTTTAAAATAAGGGAGGAGGAGAGAGATGAAGACAGAATGAGGACTTCCCATGAGAAGTTAATCAATGGCATACTTTTCCTAAGAAAATGCTTTCTTATTTGCTGATTCTTGTTTTTTCGTCAACTTGTTTTGCCAAAGCACCAGTGGAACCAGAATGAGCTAAGGTAACTGGAATACTTTGTTCCAGTTAGAAGTGAGAAACTAAGTGTGGGCAGGAGCCATAGAGGGATTCCTTTGATGCATTTAATATGCCGAGCAAATATCTGAGAAGCTGGACTCTATGAAGAAGAATGCAGCGGCTGCGTTGGAAGAAGATTCATTAACAACTTGTGATATCCAGATGACCCAACCTGGCTTGCTGAAAAGGAAGAGGACTTAAAGCATTTACTGATGAAGATCAAAGACTGCAGCCTTCAGGATGGATTACACTAAAGCATAAAGAAAACAAAAATCCTCGCAAATGGACTAATAAGCAACATCATGATAAAAATACTGAAGTTGTCAAGCAATGCATTTCACTTGGATCTACAATCAACACACACTGAAGTGGCAGTCAAGAAATCAATCAATGTATTATACGGTGCAAATTTGCTGCAAAAGATCTCTTTAAAGCATTCAAGAAAATATTTCACTTTTGAAGACTAAGATGCATATGAAATTTAGAGAACGAATAAGGAAAACCAAAGATGTCTTTAAATATAATGTTGGCAAAGAAATGTTGACTATATCATAGATTGTCAGAAGAACAAACAAACACATCTGTCTTGGAAGCAGTACAGTCAGAATGCTCCTTAGAAGCAAAGATGAGACTTTGTCTGATGTGGTGAGAGACCACTGCTGGAGATGAACATTATGTCTGGTAAAAGAGGGTTAGCAAAACAGAGGATGACCCTCAATGACACGGGTTGACACGGTGGCTGCAACAATGGGCTCAAACACCGTAATGACTGAGAAGGATGCTGGATCGGATGTTTTGTTTTGTTGTACATAGGGTCACTATGAGTCAGAATTGACTAGAAGCCAACTAACAACAATAACTATCAAGGAAGCATTCAACTAAAGTAAAAATCTCCTTTTACCTATACTTGGGAAGACCAATGTTAGTGGTGGAACTAAACTGGCACCTGCTTAGAGGCAATGGGTGAGAAGAGAGACCAGCTTCAAGTAGGTTTGTGTTGGGAAGATTCTGGCTAGATAGGGGTTAAGTGTGGAAAGGTAATATAGAATATTAAAGTATGAGTACAGGCCTCTAACTTTCTGCTGCAAGTAGTTCTTGGATAGGAGCGTGTCATAATAAAAGTAATATTTTTAAAAGATTACTATGGGAATGGGGTAGAGATGGTTTAGAAGTAGAACCACCTGTGATGCTGTTGCAACAAGACAGACTTGGAGGAGATAAAGGAGAGAGAAAGTAGACCACAGATGCATTTATTAAGAGCCCAGATAACAGACAAGTATATGCTCTCTTTCTGAACTACTCAGCAGCGGAGTAGTTACGAATCAGGCTGCGAACCGCAAGGTCAGCAGTTCAAAACTACCAGTTGTTCCGCAGGAGAAAGATGAGGCGTTCTGCTCCCGTAAAGATTTACAGCCTCAGAAATCTGTACAGGGTCACTATGAGTTGGAACCGACTCCGTGGCACACAACAACAGTATATAGAAACAAAATCACTTCTATCTCTTTTGGCAGAATTTCTCTTGTTAGACTTCTTGATATTGGAAACTAGGACCACCGTTTCAATCTGTGTGGATTATTTAAACGATTATGCCTAACTTTTTGAGCATATTATTACTCCCCAAAGGGACTATTTTATATTGTCAATTTGAATCTTTAAAAAAAAAAGATTTTTAATGAATAACTATATTCTTAATAAGGAGCTCTGGTAGTGTAGTGGTTATGAATCAGGCTGCTAATCTCACAGTCAGCAGTTCGAAACTACCAACTGTTCTGCGGGCGAAAGATGAGGCTTTCTGCTCCCATAAAGATTTACAGCCTCAGAAACCCTATACAGGGTCACTATGAGTCGGAACCAACGCCACGGCACATAACAACAACCAACATATTCTTAATGGAGTCCTGGTGTTGTGCTGTAAGGATACATACTGGACTTCAAGGTCAGTTTGAACTGCAAGATCAGCAGGTCAAACTCACCAGCCACTCCTCAGAAACCATGTACAGGGTTGCTATGAGTCTGAACTGACTTGATAGCACATAACAACAATAACAATATTCTTAATGCTTTTTGCAATTTCTTGCCAAATTTAAATTTGGTTTTATTCCCTTAGTGTTTTTCTTACAGTTCTCAATTTTCCCTGCTGGTTTTCAGCACCTACCATAAAGCTCATTATAATGATTCAATTTTCCTTCTCTCCATGTTTTTAATCAAGAAAGTTAAATTGGAGCATAAAAAATTTGCTTCCATTTCAGCAACAAGACATTTCAGGAAACACTTTTAGTCATTTGTCAGGTTAAATGGCAATGTTCACATAAATCTAAATAAATGCAAGTTATTTTTGAGGGCAAAATACACAATGTCAGAGAGAAAGTCCTGCTTCAATTTGCATTTCTATTCCTTTTCAGATAGAGTCAGAGAAAGGGCCAGATGTTAAAAAGCAATAACCAAGATTCCTTGCCCATTTTATGCAATGGCTGTAGAGTCTTTGTTGAGTGCCTGACAAAGCTTACAGCCTTAATTCTGACAGTTTGGGGCCTTCTCAAGTTGCTAGTGCAAGAATCACGGAGCTGGTAGTCAAGCAGATCAAATTGGCTGATATGATTCTATTCTCTGACCTTTAACAAGAACACAACAGGGATCAATTATTTTCATTGCCCAATGGAGTCCAGAGAAAACCTTGACTACAGATGTAGTGGGGGGGAAACATGATGACTATGTGCAAAGTATGCACATAAAGGCGATGTGCAGAGAGAAAAGATAAAAGGTGAGCGTGGGGGTGAGAGGCAACAAAGAAACACTCAGGGTTCTGTTTCAGGTCAGTGATGCCAGGTAAGGTGAGAGGTGATAGGTGATCAGTTCGATCCTGCTTCAGACAAATCTCTGAATACATATCTTAAGAACAACGGCGATTAGGACTTTCTCATTGCTACACAGAAAAGAAGCTAAAAGTAATTTTGCTAAAAGAAAGAAGCATCGTTCCAAAGCCCCTTTTATGGAATAAGCCAGCAGCCCCATGAGTCATGGCTGGTTTTTCTCTTTTCAGGGAAGGATTTACAGAGCATAGTAACTGTCTCTTGTCTCTGAATTTTAATGGGGGAATATGTACAAAGCTTAGCCTTTCACTTGACACCACCCTGCCTAAGCTTGCTTAGCTGGTCTAGTAATGTCACGGCTTAGAATGCGAATGTCGTATCTGCTTATGATGAATCTTGTTTCAGATTGTCAGCAAATCTATTTGATCGTATGTCAAATAACGTACATATTGGTTTATTAAAAAGGTGTTTATGGATCCAAGCTCAACTTAACTGTCTCTATAATTCATATAAATCATATACTAGTGAACCAGTTGGCTTCAAATTAATTCTGACCATGCAATCCAAAATGTACCACAGTAGAACTGTTTCCATAGCATTTTCAACGGAGATTTTTTTGGAATTAGGTTACCAGTCCTCTCTTCTGAGGTGCCTCTGGGTGAACTTGTAGCTCCAACTTTTCAGTTGGCAGCTAAGTACATAGCCATTTGCACCCCCAGGGCCTCCTATCCACAATCCGAGCTCTAGTTATTGTATTTTCAGAATGTGCTAGGTAATGTGCTTCCACAAAAGAAGAAAACAGATGTAAAAAGAGATCAGGTGTCATGTCCACGTCCACACAGCCATAATTTGAATATAAATCCCACCACAGGAAACCAAAACACTGTCCAACTTTCATCCCAATGCAAAAACCCAGATCCCCATTTGACCAACTGAGAGAGAGACTCCCAAAACAAACACAAACATAACAAGTCTTATACAATCAGCTGGGAAGGTAGGGGCTCCCTGTCCCACCCCTGAGAAAAAGGGTGAAGCGAGCGTGAAATTGTCTGCAGGTCCTTGGGCTTCGCTGTTCTCTAGAGTGTCATCTGTACATCAGTCTTACTTGATTTTCATTACAATCTAATCTCTTCCCCAAAGCAGTTTCTAATTGTGTCACTACCCTGTTACAAAACAAAAACAAAAACAAATATCTTTTAATATATCTCCCAGGCCACTGGCAATTTCCTAGAGAATAAAGTTCCAATTATTTTCCATGGCTTATCTCCCTTTATTCCACTTACAACATATCCTGTACTTGGGCAACTGAACTGCTCACAACAGCTCCCTTCTTGCTTTGGTTTTCCTGTCTTTGCACCTTTGCCCTATAATTGGTCCATCTTTACATGTTTTCTACCAGTCCTTTTTATTCTAGCTCAAAACACCATTGATGTATTCTTACCTACCATCCCTGTACTGTCATAGAATTTTACCTGAATGTCATATTTTCCATGTATCTTATAATGCTTTGGATGATAAGATTTGCGGTCACAATGTCCCTTCTCTATTTTCAGATATTTAAGGACAGAAAGTATGTTTTGCTTATTTTTATGTCTCTTACATACTGCCTGGAAGACCTACTGTGATATTGTAGGATCAGCACTGGACTGCAAACCACAAGACTGGTGGTTCACACCCACCAGCTGCTCCTTGGAAGCGCTACAGAGTCACTATGAGTTGGAATCAACTCAACAGTACTAAACAACAGTAACAACATAGTGCCTAATCTAGAGATTGATAAATATTAATAGGCACTATATTATTATAGTTGTTATGTGCCGTCGTGTTGGTTCCAACTTACAGCAAATTTAGTTCTGTGCAGCTTAAATATTATTGTTATTGTTACATGCCATTGAGTCGATTCCAACTTGTAGTGACCCCCAACTTGTAGTGACCCTATCTGTGTAGGGATTCTGAGGAGTTGCTGACGGGTTTGAACTGCTGGCTTTGTGGTTAGTGCTTATCCTACACCAGTACTTATCCTACACCAGTACTTCCAATGGATACTAATCACTATTGGTGTGGAGATGTGGATTAATGTGCTAGACTGCCAAATTGGTTTGAACCACATGTTCAAGCTCACCAGCTGCTCCTTGGAAACCCTATACAGGGTCACTATGGGTTGGAACCAACACGATGGCACTTAACAACAACAACATTAAATGTAATAGTCCCATTATTGTTCCTTTTATATATTTCTCAGCATCACCCACTTGTTCTCTAAAGACAAACAAAAACAAAAACCATAACAGATTAATCATAACTCTGATTTAAGTTCTTGTACTTTCTGAAATTGAGAGTTATTAAAATCAAATTTTAAAGAACCATATTGCATAGATAGATGTCCTAAGTGCACTTTAATTCACTTTATAAAAATAGTAACTTAGTCTCTCTAGTGCCATCATTTAAAATTTTTTTTATTAAGTGTGGCTATATATATTGATTAGGGTATTTTTTTATTGCTCTTTAATTTTGGAGGCATACTACCCTTTTATTCTCATGAAGTCAATCTCATTATTTAGTTAGTTCTGGGAATAAATATCAAGAGTCTTATGCTTTCTCAAAGCGGTGGGTGAGTTTCCATGTAAGCAGCTTTTTAAATCAGATGCTCAGATTCTGATATCCAACCTTCTGCCAAATGCTTTTCATTTGGAGCCATTTCTTTAGAGAAAGCTGGGTGGGAGGTAGAAGCAAAATCCCTTCAAGTAGTAACAACAGCTCCCCATCCTAAGCTCTTAGTATATAGGAGAACCCTTTGGAGACAGTTCCAGTTGAACATACTTTTCTGTTTGTGAGCCTTACATAGTAGACTATGGGCAATATCCCAACTGAGCCTTTGCATTTCCTCTTCCCTACTAACATTGTCTGAATTTCTATAAATCGCTAAATTTCTTTCTTTATCCACATTTGGAATAATCTAATACTTTGCATGACACTTTAAAAAATTATTGACTGATTTATTTTTTAAATAATCATGTCTTCTTTAACCAACATTTAAAACTGGACATCAGTTGATTTGGGTTTTGTTGCTGTTGCTGTTAATTGCCATTGAGTTGGATTTGGGTCTACCAGACATTAAAAATATATAGCTTTGTGCCATCCTGGAGTGACTACTTTTGAAATTTTGGAGAATTATGCAGTGACTCCATATGATAAGCTCTGGACTGTGAACCACAAGGTCAGAGGTTTCAGCTCACTAGTTGCTTCTCAGGAGAAAGATGAGGCTTTCTGCTCCCACAAAGATTTAATGCCTTGGAAACCCTATACAGTGTCATTATGAGTGGGAGCTGATTCAACAGGACTTAACAGCAATGCTTCATCACTGACTTCAAAATTAATACTGCTGACATAATCAATTCAATTGAACTGCGGTCTCCATTTGGCCTCAGTATGATACCGGTGTCTGTGGAATCAAGTCTTCTTATTGTTGTTGTTAGGTGCCATCGAGTCAGTACTGACTCATAGCGACCCTATGCACAGTAGGAATCAAGTCTAGCCACCAAGAAATTCATCCTTTCCTCCAATAATATAATACGCCATGCCAAATTTAATACATTTTATTTCATCCCTTGCTACAGCTATCCATTATGTAATTTTGGTTGGCCCCCAACACAGAATAAATCCTTTGTATTTGCCTAAAAGAGTGGATTATCCTAAAAAGAGCTTTTCTCAGTGACCTCAGTTGCCTAATCCTTCATAGATCTTGGCTGGATTGACTGGGATCTAATCCAAAACAGTTCTGCCAGTGTTGTGGGGACTCACATTGGGAGAACCTAGAGGAGAGGTGGTTCTGTAAGATAAGCTTTGGACTGCAAACCACAAGCTTGACAGTTTGAGCCCCCCAGCCATTCCACAGGAGAAAGATGAGGTTTTCTGGTCCCACAAAGATTTACAGCCTCAGAACTCCTTTCCTAGGTCACTATGAGTCAAAACTGACTTCACGACACTTAACAACAGCAAGAGGGGAGCAAGCTGGGCTGTAGCAGGTGCAGGTAGGCTGAAAGCAGTCCAGGGTGACTTAAATTTTCCTTATCCTCTAGGATTTGCGAAATCAAAAAACCCAACTCACTGCTGTCAAGTTGATTCAGACTCATAGCAACTTACAAGACAGAGTAGAACTGCTCCATAGGGTTTCCAAGAATGTAAATCTTCATGGGAACAGGCAGCCTTATCTTTCTACTGTAGAGCAGTTGGTGGGTTTGAACCCTGACTTTTTAGTTAGCTGTCGAGCACTCCACCCACTGTGTCACCAGGGACCTATAGGGTTTGCAAAGAGATGGGGCAATTACTCAACATTGGGTGCTTCCCTTTTAACTTGGTTTCTATGAACAGCAAAACATTTATAGGGAGTGCCAAGCTGTTTAAGGCTTTTTGACATCATCAAACATTTCTTCTAGTGTCCCACTAGTTCTAGTGAAATGTTTCCTGGATAGTGAGTAAAAGTGCTAATGGTCTATGAATAAGTATTTGTGTCTGAAGATAGGCTCATATTCCTTAATAAGTATGGGCAAGAGCCTGTACTGTATCCCTGGTGTACCCACTGTGTGGGCAGAGCAGGCTGTTTCTCTATTTCAGAGCACATCTGACCAGCAGAAAAGCAAGAGTATAGAAAACCTGAATCAGAAAACACGCTCCAGTGGAAATGTATGCTCTAAATCACCAAACAAAGTTGTTCCTTGGTCTGTGGCTTAATTAAATGCTATGAGGCTGACTGAATTGCTTAGTTCTCCAGGTAGCATTGTCCTTTTGACTAGCCTTTCATACTAATTAATTGGCCTGTTGCCATATTTCAGGAGGGGTTTCTAAAAGATTGGTTACTAGGACATTTTAATCTGATAGAAAGGCGATCCCACTCAGATTCTGTTTTCTGTTATAAAGGACTTGTTTTGTTCCTTTTAGATTTTTTTTTTTTTTCATTATGCTTCTTAAACATTTTGTTTGTTCATTTGTTTGTTTTTTGTAGTTACAGAAACATACAGTTTTATTTTTCCATTGAAAGCTGACTGGAGTATTTGCCGCTTTGAGCCACTGGATAGCTTTGTCTTTGCAACGTAGGTTAGATACTTGCATTATGTGCCAGGTATTGTGTTAGGTTTTTGGGATTACAAAGATTGATTAAAATCTGTTTCCCTACCATCACAAAAATTAAAAAAAACAAAAAAAAAAAACAAAAAAAAACACCCTTGATAATATTTACCACGCTTCAGGCACTCTTCTAAGTACTTTACATGTACTAACTCACTTTTAATCCTTACATTTCCATGAAGTAGACATTATTATTCCCATTTAGTGAAAGGCAACTGGGGTTAAAACCTTTGCCCAAGGTCATACAACTAAACCATCATTATGCCAGGATTCAAAACCAAACAGAGTCCTTGATTTTAATCATAACATTATAATGCCCCTCAGGAAGCATAAACTAAGAACAAATACATGTAGATCCATGAGATAGGTCCCACAACAGGGGTGTGGGTTACAAAAAGCAAATGTCAATTTAGTTGGTGACATTAGGAAAGGGTTTCAGATTTGATAGCCCTAAGTGTCTAATGTTTTACATCTTTCTTTGTCCATTGAGATCCACAGGTAACCTGACCTTCTGTTATAATGAGGGATATCTTTCTACAAACAGCAGAATATAGAGCAAAACATAAAAAACAACAGAAACATGTATTTTTTTTCAAGTCCAGTCATGCTGTGGAGCCTCCTTATTCTGGCTGTCAGCTCCCCTCTGAGGAGTGCATCTTCTGTCCATCACTGGGAAGCCCAGCCATCAACAGGAGCATAGACAACCTGAAACCATGGGAGGCCAATGACTAAGTCAGCCGAAAGCAGTAGGAGGCTTTTTGCTAGTACACTTGTTTTCTCCTAGGAGGTATTTTCTGGAAAGACATGAATACAAAGAGGTAACACTGGTGTCTAGTACAAAGGGATGAAAAGTTAAGATAGTTTTAGGTTAATTAATTAAGTCTACAGGTTCTTCTCCATCCTCCCATTTGCTCTCTTCTTCATTTTTGGCTGGGGGCAAAGTTGGCATTGCTCTTCAATAAGGGTGGATTTCAAAGATATCTGGATTATACTGAGGCCAAATAGAGACCACAGTTCAACTGAATTAATTATGTAAGCAGGTATTAATTAGCCTTGCAACTGATGATGAAGCCTACTTCTCCAAAATTTCAAAAGTAGTCACTATAAAGAGGTACAAGAAACTATATATATATATATATATATAATATCTGGTATGCTAGAATCATAGCCCTGGTATGACACACTGGACTGTTAACTGCAAAGTCAGAGGCTCAAACCCATCCAATGCTCCTTGGAAATCCTATACAGGATCAATATGAGTAGGAAATGACTTGACAGTACTTAACAACAATCAGATCAGAATTAGCTTGTGTCTGTTTTTAAATATAGGCTAGATGGCAGCATTCTTTAAAAGTTAATTAGATTAATATAATTTTTAAAGGGTCATACAAGCATCATGTAATTTAAAATACTGAGGAAGAAGGGAAGAGATGCAAGAAGAGTATAATTCGTTTATAGACTTGTGATGATCAGAATATTAAAAAAAATTTTTTTCTCTTATTTTCCAAGTATCCATGAATATCCTTATCTAAATTACATATAAGTGCCATATTAACAGCAGTGAGCATTTCTTTTTCGCAAGGACGGCTAAATTTTTCATCTCTCTTTTTCATTATTTTTCTTCTCACCATAACCCTCTAAGAAAAGCACTATTGCCATTCCCACTGTATAGATGAAGAAACTGAGGCCACATCACACTGATAGAAAACATAGGACATTGAACCTGGAACTTCTGTTCTTCACTAGGGCATTGTCATGGATACAATGACATAAGGAGTACATGCTTACTGATTTTTCAGTAAAAGCTCTTAAATACAAAAAGTCACAGATGCAGAAGGGTTAATACAGAATTTGTTGAATTTGTGATTATGATTAGCTATCAATGCTATTAATCAAAAAATAGATGAGAAAGTGAAGAGAGGTCCAAGGTATCATAAACAATGGAGAGAAAGTAATTTATGAGATAATAGAGAAAGTTTAATATCCCAATTGTTACACTGAATTAATTCATCACTAATATACTATTGCTATGCATCACAAGGAACTTATCTGAGCTCACTAATTAAAACCTCTAGTGATTAACTTTTTTTAAAAAATGCCTTAATGAAAGGATGATGATGTTATAGCAAAGTGTTTCTTGCCTTTTCATAAAAGCAATGGATCAGAATGTATGAAGACTTTTATTACATGAATAGATTAAATCTGTTTTTGTCAAAATGCCATACTGCATGGAAAATGCTAAAGACCAGCCAAGTATTTCCAGTTTGTCCCCTTAGTGCACAGACAATGGAATTTTAAGAATGCATTTTTAAATTTCATATTTATATTTCAAAGCACCTGTAAGAAGGATAATTTGTGTGGAAAATAAGATAGTAGAGTAAAAGAGTATAAATGTCTCCAAGGCACAGGATATAGTGCTTGGTATATGATGCAACAATAAAATAGTGAAAAGAATGAGAGATATCATCAAGATGTTCTTATCATACTTTTCTAAACATTTCACTTGTATTATTTAATCCATACAGTATGATGTTGTTGTTGTTAAGTGCTGTTGAGTCAGTCTCAATTTACAGCAACCCTGTGTAGGATTTCTGAGGAGCAGCTAGTAGGTTTGAACTGCCATCCTTGTGACTAGCAGTCCAGTGCTTAACCTATAGTGACACCCCTGGACTCAGTTTTATTTCTGAGCTTGTGTGTCTTGACCACTAAATCTTCTGTTTTCTAGGAACAATGATGATCATAATAATAAATAATATTTGAAGGTGGGAGGAGTATTAACTCTACACAAATCATTACCTGCAAATCACAACTCCAAAATGCAGTTAATAAGCTACCTGAAAGTTTACATCATAGTACTTCATGAAACCAAAAATACAAACATACAAAAAAAACACAAAAAAACAAAAACCACCAAAAAAACCCATCTGCCATTGAATCAATTCTGACTCATGGCAACCCCATGTGTGTCAAGTAGACCTGTGCTTTCAAGGTTTCAATGGCTAATTTTTGGTAGCAAATCACCATGCTTTTCTTTTCAGTACTCTAGAAGTACTAGAATTGCCAAACTTTTGGTTAACCGTTTGTGCCATCCAGGGACACATACTTGAGATAACAGCTGTAAAAATCTTGAGATTATTTGGGAAAAAAATTACTTTACAAACTTGACTTCTCTTTGAATTGTGCCAACTCAATGGTTATTTTGCTAAGTCTGGTACCATATACCTACCAGTGTATCAAGTGCATTTGTGCTGGATAATACAGCAAAGGACAATAGTTCTCTCTGCCCAGGAGACGAATGGTGCTAACTGGTGTAAAACAGTGTTCCAGATGTTCCAAACATTTTTTAGCAAATGGGTGGAGTAGAGGTTTAAGACCTTAGTAAAGATTTTGTGTTCTTAAAGCATGCAGGGTCCATGCTGACCTAAGGTCCTATAAGGGGAGAAACAGTAAGGGTGGCTAATTTGAATCCTGTTGATTTCTTTATTTCCAGAACAGTGCCTATACACTCTACTTGTGACTGATGGAAAGACTTGGAAAATCCTTTCCTGGACCCCAGATATTATATAGGTTTTGTTTTATTTTATTCCTTGACAATAATATATTTGAGTTAGGGGATAGTCACATTATACCTTTGGTGTTGGGGAGGGAACTATACAAGAGGGAGGGTGATAGAAGAACAAGGTAGATAGGGAAATACTGAGGCAGGTTTGCATAGGCTAAATGGGACAGAGGTAAATAGTGATGTATGCTCAACCTTGGAACAACAGGGTTCTGTGATACAGGGATCGAGGCATAGTCTGAGTCGGTAAAAGAGGGGAAATAATGCTAAGATGCTTGACTGTCTTATGGATAATGGTTTTCCTTGCCTACGATTGTAAAATAGACACTTGAGTGGAATAGAAAGGGATATCAGGAAACATGATTACAGAAAACTTGTAAGTCTGTCTTCAGCCTTTCACTGATTAGAATACCTAAAAGGGGTTCTAGAACTTGCCTAGTGAAATTGACTTTTTGGAGTGCCTTTGTAGTATTTAAGACCTTAGGTGGATTTTTGAGCCCCATCCAGAACCTTCTGAGGTGGGATATTCCCATTTGAAAGGACATGCAGACCAGCCAGGAGTGGTTAAAGGAACAAAAGATACTTCTTGAAAGAAAGACCAGAAGTGGAAAATAAAAACAAAAATGGCCGTCTGTTTGGCTATTACAAGAACAAGCTGTTCACCGGGGAGTCATCAAGGCAAGCAATCAAGTCCCTTCAGGACAAACCCCCCTCCAAGACTGAAACTCAAAGGGAACACACGAGCAGGCATGTAAGCTTGCTGGCAACCACATTGGTCTACACGTGAGTAGAAGTGGGGGAAAGGCAGTGATGAAGATATGGGCTGAGTCTGACCATGTTCCACAGACTCCTGTCAACCTTGAGATAAGAGAGAGAAGAGGAAGGGCTGGTGGGTCTGAAATTTGGGGAGACTTGGGAAATTCTGAGCCCATGCACACTGATCTAGCCATGGAGGGCAAGAACTGACAGTGAAGCTTCCAGCTGATATGAAGTGGTGGTGGGGGGATGCACAAGAATGCCCAAACTTGCAGATGACCTAGCTTCAGTGGCTTAATGATCAGAACTCACTGGACTAGAGGAAGATAAAGAAATCTGATAAAAGCAGCAAGTGTAAATTGCTACAATTAGATGAACTTGACCCATATTTATGGATGTAGTAACTCAAAATACTAACTTAGAGGGAAGGAGTCTTCATCCAAGGATCAAAGCTATCCTCTCTGTACACAGGGTTGATAGAGATGGACAACATAAACTACCTAAAATGGGGTGTAGTTGTTGTTGTTATGTGCTGTGGAGTTGGTTCTGACTCATAGCAACCCTATACAGGTTTTCCAAGGCTGTAAATCTTTACGGGAGGAGAAAGCCTCATCTTTCTCCTGAGGAACAGCTGGTAGTTTCGAACTGCTGACCCTGAGGTTCGAAGCCCGATTTGTAACCACTACACTACCAGGGTGTGAGGGTGGGCTATTAAGGCACAAAATGGCTGGCTTAGAGGTTTTCAAGAATGAGTTTAGTTTCAGTGAATGGGGAAGGTAGAATCCCCAATAAATAATTTTCATCTTATCTAGATGGGTCTGATGAAAGGAGATGGAGATAGGATTCACTGGATTCAGTAGAGAGTCATTGTTATGACTAATTGCCATTGTCACAACTGTAAAGGTAGAAGTTGTGAAACAAAAAGGGGGGAGTAGTTAATCTAACATTCCAGGAACAGAGGGCCCTAGAGCATTCAAGAGGGAAGAGCATGAGCAGAACTTGGGAACTTAACTAGAGAAGCAGCAACACCAGAGATGTAGGCAAAAGTGATGGCATGGAGAGATAGCAAATACTGTTAACCAATAATGCATGGAAGTGATTGTAATCATTGCAATGAAACAAAATACGATAGGCTGAGTCCAAAACCGATGTTCTCCCATGTAAACTATCACTAAATTCACAATAAAAGCTTTTTTAAAAATATAAATAAAAATGAAAGAATGTATTTAAACATTTTCACTTGCAGGGACATCCTTTCTCTCCACCTGCCCTGGAGTATTTTTTATTTTAGATTGATTCCAATTTGGAATGACTTATATTTGAGAGGTTGTTTACTTGCTTCATTTAAAAAACTCATTTGAATGTCCCCTGACCACAGCCTGAATCCCTAAGATTGCTTATTTTAATTTCTTCTTTTCCATTTGTCCCTTGTTTAGCATTGAGATAGTTACTGCCATGTGTGATTTTGTTTAAATGGGGTCAATGTTTCTGTTCTCAGTGGTGTTCATCCCTCTTCCTAAGCATAAGTGAAGACATGTGACAGGAACAAGCTAAGTACCAGTCACTTTAGAATTCCATGGAAATTTATTTCTGAAACCCAGAATAATTAATTGTTTTCCATAATCCTGTCTGCATTTTTACCTTATGGGAAAGCCCATATTTTATGCCAAATTTGGATAAAATAAAATTTTTATTATTTTTAAAGCCAGCATTTAGTATTACTCAAGAAATTACAATAATAAGCTGAATAGCCAGGGAGCATTGCAATTTAAATTAAAGGAATAATGGATTGCTGTTGGTGTCATTAGGTTCTTCTGAGATGAATTTGACTCATAGCTATTCCATATGACAAAGCAGAACTTAGGGTTTTCCAGGTTGTAATATATATGGGAACAGGTCGTCAGGTCTTTTTCCTGTGGAACTGTTTGGGGGAGGGTAGAAGGGTTGAAACACCAACTTTTTAGTTAGCAGCCAAGGATTTTAACCACTATGCCACTGTGGTTTTTACTGATTTAGTGACATAGCAGTGAAGGAAACTTAATAGCATGTATGACATTTTCTTAGTTTGTGATGAATTTTCTTTCTCTCTAAGAAAGACTCCAGGTGTGGCACTGTGAGCTAATGCGTCAGACTGCAAAGTCATTTGAACTGCAACATCAGTGGTTCAAGCTCACCAGCTGCTCCTTGGAAACCCTATAAAAGGTCGCTATGAGTCGGGACCAACTCGACGGCACTTAACAACAACAAAAAGGACTAGTCCTTGAAACGCAGAAGCAATTAATTCATTAACCCCAAAATAGTCAGAGGATACCATAAATCATGATTTCAAATAATTCCATGTACTGACAAAATATTAGAGGGTCTACTGGCTTTTTAGAATTATTGTTGTTGTCATTAAGTGTCTTTGAGTCGGTTCTGACTCATAGTAACTCTGTATAGGGTTTCCTAGGTGGATGGTAAGCTTGAACTGCCGACCTTGAGTGTCAAACGAACCTTGCAGTCCAGCGCATTTACCAACAGTGCCATACCAGGACTCCTTTTAGAATTACAGCCCTGTGTATAACGTGACATATTATCAATTTTATCTTAAGTGTCTCTATAAACCTAGCTATATCAAGATGTAACATATGAGTAGATCATGAAATGTATTTTAAAGGAAAACATTTTCCGAGTACATGTTTATTGATATCTGGGTTGCAGCATAATCTCAATTATGTATTGCTCCCCCTCCAAAAATATTGAAATTAAAGAATTGCCTTGTGTAGAGACCATCTTTAGGATCTGTAGACCAATGAGGAATGATGATTATTAATGCAATAACATTTCCTTTTCCCTTCCTTCCTTCCTTCTCTGCTTTTTTCCTTTACATAACCCACAACTCTTAGACTCATGAACATTTTCTTACCTAAAGAATTTTCGTTGAAGTATGTTGTTGTTGTTATGAAGTGCCATTGAGTCGATTCCGACCCATAGCGACCCTGTGTAGGGTTTCCAAGGAGCAGCTGGTTAGCTTGAACCGCCAACCTTGTAGTTCAAACGGCTTTGCAGTCTGGCGCATTAACCCACAGTGCCATACCAGGACAGAAAAAACTACAAAGTAATGATAATACAAGCTCTGAAGCCCTTTGAAGATATAGCTTAGTAATTAAATTTATTCAAAGTATTCAGTTTGTAAGATTCTAGAAAGAGGCAATATATGTGGTGCTGCAGGTTAATGTGCTGAACTGCAAGGTTGGTTTGAACTATAAGGTCTGAGGTTCAAGCTTACCAGTCACTCCTTGGAAACCCTATGCAGGGTCGCTATGGGTTGGAACCAACTCTATGGCTCTTAACAATAATAACAACAATTTTCCTTTCTGACATCCTAGTCCTACATCCTAGAACTGGAAAGCATAATAGTGTCATAGGATGTTCACTATCAGTGCAATTATTTCAATGTGTTTACTTGCAATATTTTCCTCTGTTGTTACCTGGGAAGAAAATCAATTCTAAGCTACTGAAGGTGGGTAGTATCAATTGAGTCCACCATGTGAAGAATGCTATGGTGTATGGTGGGGGCTGATGGGGGAGCATAAGAAGTTCATTATTATATTTTTAGTATGGTTCTAGTACATTTTCTTGGCCAAGCATCCTACCAATGGTTTAAAAGCTGATCTGCCCAAACCCTCCTTCAGTGAGAATTAGATGGAAGGGCAGTCACAATGTACCTTAAAACAGTTTATTATAGCCTGACTGGCTTATTTCAGTGCACAACCTCATCTTTCTTACTGGATTGAACTTTCAATGTTGGTTATACTACTACTAATAATAAAAGAACACAATCACAAACACAAAAGACAACTTCTTTCTTAGCACATGCTTTCTCCCAAATGGCTGCACACTACTTCTACAACAAACTGTAAAGTTCTTTCCCTTTTGGTATAAACACTGACCATCAGGTAAAAATGTTTAGCTGCTTGTGAACTGGGGGTTGAAGGGTAAAACTCACAAAATTGGTTTAGCTTAGAACCCAAAGAGTTTTCCCAGAGGTGAAAGGTTTGTGTAGCGGAACAGCAAACATTGATTCTTTTTTTTTTTTCCTCCTCAGGCATTTTAAAGTGCAACTTGGAACTGTGAGCACTTCAGTGTATGAATGGATAATGTTTTTATCTCTGTGACTTTGTTTTGCACAAAATGCCCACTTCAGCTCTTTTAGATTTAAGTAGATGTTTGTTGACTCTGGATGTTTCTATTCACATTGTTAGCCCACCTTCTGAAGACAGCCACCACCACCATGCCCCCACATCAATTCCCACATAGGTAGCTGTGGTCTCAGAACCAGTCTTTTTATTTGAGTACATTTATTCAGGTACTTCAGGTAATAGGTAGCTGGTGAGAATTTACATATTGCTTTGCAAAATCATAGTCCATATGGTGGGAATGTACATATAAATCTTGATAAATTACAGATGGCCACTCCCACTAATAAGGAACCACAGTACACCTGAAATACCTACCAGGCATTCCATAGCCACTTAAGGTTATCGTGTTGTTTTACCAGAGCATTAGTGGTTCTATTGAGTTACACAGAATTCTGAAGGCTGCCACGTTATTTTTAAGTAGTTAGCATGCAAACTTTCCAAAACAAAGGTATAAAGAAGACAATGGACACCACGGGAAGAAAATCATTTTTAAGTCTTTGAGTTCCTATCCCAGTTCACCGCTTTATTTTATCTCTTAGTCACCAGCCTTTGCTGCTGACATGATTTTTTCAAAATCGTGAGTTCGCGAACAAGTGACACAAACAGAGGCTTTCTAGGTTTATAATAGAATCCACATGGAACCACATTTTCTGTTTTTCTAGATTTTATGTATTTACCCTTTTGTCTGTGCTATATGTGGTCAATAAAATTGTCATTCAACTTGACCTCATTTCATTTCCCAGAGAACTCAGTGTGCTAAACTAAATTTGCATATCTTCTTTTATGCAAACAACAAACTTTGACTAGCCAAACCCAACTAAACCTACCCCTCAGTTATTGTGGTTGTTGTTGCTAAGTGCCATAGAGTTGATTTTGACTCATAGCAACCCTGCATAGGGTTTCCAAGGAGCGTTTGGTGAGCTTGAACTGCTGACCTTGCAGTTCAAACCAATCTCGCAGTCCAGTGCATTAATCCACAGCATGATACCAGGACTCCAACCCTTAGTAGTAGATTCTTTTTTTAGATAAGCAGTTAGTTTAAACAAAAAAAAAAAGGTAATAAACCAAAAAGTTATCAGGAATATAAAATAAAAGGGAATCACAAACTCTTTGAATAATTCAGAAAATAGTTTTTGTGGGTCAGTTTATAGAAGATACTAAGGAATAGTTTTAAATGCTAGTCTGATGTCGAATCTTCTCTCTTTCTCTGCCTTCTACAGTCACTGATATCTTTATGCATCTAGTTGAGGGGTGTGATAGGTAGGTTTTGTGTCAATTTCGCTGGTCCAGAATTCTCAGTAGTTTTGCAGTTAAGACGTAGTTACAAACCTCCATGACAAGATCTAATAGAATACAATCAGCCCCATGATATGATTGGATGTGATAAACCCTCAACTGCTATAATTATCCTATTTGTAAATCCTCACTTCTATTGTGTTTATGGAGTCCTTGAGTGGTGCTGTGAGTTAATGCACTGGACTACAAAGTCTGCAGTTCAAGCTCACCAGCAGCTTCAGAAACCCTATACAGGAGTCACTATGGGTTGGAACTGACTGGACAGCACTTAACAACAATAACACCAACAACATGATGTTAATGAGGTCAGATGCAATCTATAGGATTGATCTGATAGAAATTCTTATCTGACTTTGGACTTTGCCCTGAATTTTATCTTTATAATCCCCTTTCTTCCACTCCCTCCATTCCACAAGGTACAATATGTATAGAACCCAATGGGTCTCAGTTGCTGCCCTGCAGGAGACAGTAAATAAATAGGACAAGTGTGGTAATTGTCTAAATCAAAACAAGAGGAAGTGATGTCTTTTGAGATACAAAAGGAGAAAGAAGTGAGTTTAGTTCAGAGGGACTTAATACCTATAAGACAGAAGAACCAGAAGTGGTGTGAGGAATTTGAGCCTGTGGTCCCTGAGCTCTGAAACTACTAGATCCAGAGGAAGATAATATTAAGATCTAAGGCACTCTCCAAGTAATACTTGGCTTATAGATGCTGAAAGGAAGGAAAGACCTTTCCCCAGAGCCAACAAAAAGAAGCCTTCCTCAAGAGCGGCATTCTGAATTTGGATTTCTAGCTTCCTAAACTGTGGGAGAATAAACTTCAGGTTGTTACAGCCATCCATTTGTAGCATTTCTGTTATAGAAGTGTTAGATAACTTTAGCTATAACAAACATGTGCTTTGTTTCCTCATCACCAGTCTTTGATTACTACACTCTCTCCTTCATACTTCAGTCACTTTTCTTTTCCTAAAGTGCATTTTTACCAATATCCTTAGCATGACATTTATGGCTCATCTCAACGTGTCTCTACATTTCTTCTTTCCTTTCTGTATATATTTTGTGTTGTAATTGTACTACAATGCCAGTTACTGTCTAGCTCAATATGCCTTCCTTGTTTGGGCAAATTCCTATTTATACATCAAGTCCCTTATTTAATTTTATGTCCTCCAAAGAGCTTTCACTTGCATCTCCTCCCTATTCTCATTTTTGTTGTGTAGAATTATTTTCTTCCGTGTGTCTTGATTTAGACAACACCATACTGTGTCCTAATTATTTACTGATCAGTCTGTTTCCTCCAGGACAGCAACTGAGAACTGTTAGGTTCTACACCTCTTGTACCTTGAGAAAAGGAAGGAATCGAAGAAAGGAAGCTATAGCAATGAAATTCAGGGCAAAGTCCAAAGTCAGAGAAGAATTTCTACCTTTATTTGGACCAATTCCTGCACCTTACTAATTGGTTTGATGTGTGTGTGTTCTTTGTTTTTTCATGCTTTATTTTTTATTACCTTCTTTGCTTTTCTTACTTCTTCTTTAAATTAAATTGAAATGTTTTGGGATCTGTTTTTATCTTTTCAAATAAGCATTCATATGAGGTACATACATACAAGCACACATATACACAAAATCTAATAATAATAAATTATTTGATATATAAGAAATGCCTTGAACCAATATAATTTTATTAATAAGCAAGCTAAGACTCAGATGTTTTTAATATGATATACCTATTAAAACAGAATGAATTCATATTTGAGAAAGCAAAAATCAAGCAACAGAGCTCCAACAAAGTGTGTTTGCATGAGCATTCAAGTTCAGTGATGTAGAAAGAAAGAAAAAGAATGAGAGCACAAATGAGAAGAAGTGAGTATGCGCACATTTCCAACTTGAAACAAATTTGATAATATGCTTCAATTTTAAATGGAAGACTGAAATATAAAATAAAATAAGGACATTGGATGGTTCCTTGTTTTACAAACATTATGTAAAACATAAATGGGAAAAATGGGTGAAAAATCTGGATGAGAACATTTAGAAAAAAATTATTTGTGTTATTTTGGAGCTCAAGTGTACTGTATTAGATTAATGTCATTGCTAATTGATACATAGCTTTCTTTTTCATCCATGCATCTATTCATTCATTAATGTATTCCTAATGTAATATGTCAGAGTCCTGGTGCGGTGCTGTGGGTTAATGTGCCAGACTGCAAAGCCCTTTGAACTGCAAGGTCGGTGTTTCAAGCTCAGCAGCTGCTCCTCGGAAACCCTAAACAGGGTCACTATGGGTCGGAACTGACTCAATGGCAATTAACAAGAATGTAATATGTCACCATAATTAAGTCACCCACACCAAAAGACAGAACCTTGCAAATACCTAATATGTAGCCATGTGATCCTCTGCATATAAAAACGTTTCACTTCTTCAACCTGTATTTTCTTGCTGTGCCGCTTTCCTTATTAAAGTGTTTTATTTTAGAGATCTGAATATTCTCATAGGTAAGTGCTTTTGTTAAGGATGCTTTCCTACTTTTAATAGAACTATGACAGCGAGATCTTTTGTTAATTACACAATTTGTAGCTTTCCTGTTATAATGCAAATTATGTGTACCTTTATGATAACCAAACATTTGAATGAGAAAATTGTCACTCTAAAATCAATGAACAGAAAATTGTCATGGTACCAATTTACTAGACTGCCTGAAAATGACTATTTTGTGTAAATTTTTTCTTTAAAATATTGATAGCCAAATATACTCTGAGACTAAAGTAAAAAAAACACAAACAAAAATTCAGAATATCAACTGAAATTTACACACATCTTTGAATTAGTTTATATTTTGTTTTAGTTGAAATGGGGAAACTACCATTCTAAACCAAAAGTGACAGTGAATAGAATATGAAACCCCAGCGTGCCTTTTACCATGTTTCCTAATATGATTATGGTTTATGGGTGAAATTATTACTAAAGCAGATCTATGAATTTGATTGATGCAATTAATTAACTTATATATCTAATGGATATGGGGGTTTCCTCAGTTTCTACATACTTTAACTTCATTTTCTGTTGTTGTTGTTGTTAGGTTCCATCAAGTCAGTACTGAACCATAGCGACCTTATGCACAGCAGAACGGAACACTGGCCAATCCTGGGCTAACCTCGCTACTGTTGACATGCTTGAGTCCATCAACGCTGCCACGTGGCCAATCCATCTCGTTGGGGGTCTTCCTCTTTAACTCTGACCCTTACCAAACATGACTGGTCCCTCCTGACAATATGTCCCAAGTATGAGAGATGAAGTTTGGCCATCTTGGCCTCCAAGGAGCATGCTGGCTGCACTTCTTCCAAAACGGATCCGTTGGTTCTTTTGGCAGCCCATGGCACTTTCACTATTCTCCTCCAACACCATAACTCAAAAGGATCAATTCTTCTATGGTCTTCCTTATTCACTGTCTAGCTTTTGCATGCATATGAGGTAATTAAAAATACTATGGCTTGGGTCAGGTGTACCTTAGTCCTCAAGCTGACATCTTTGCTCTTCAACACTTTAAAAAAGTCTTCTGCAGCATATTTGCCTAATGCAATACATCATTTGAGCTCCTGACTGCTCCTTCCGTGAATGTTGATAGTTGATCCAAGAAGAATGAAGTCCTTGACAACTTCAATCTTTTCTCCATTGATGAAAATGTTGTTTATTGGTCCAGTGATGAGAATTTTTGTTTTATTTACATTGAGATGTAATCCATACTGAAGGCTGTGCTCTTTGATCTTCCTCAGTAAATGTTTTAAGTCCTCTTTACTTTCAGCAAGCAAGGTTGTATCATCTGCATATCGTAGGTTGTTAATGAGTCTTCCTCCAATCCACGTTTTTCTTCACATAAGCCAGCTTCTTGGATGATTTGCTCAGCATACAGGTTGACTAAGTATGGTGAAAGAATACAACCTTATTGCACACCTTTCTAAATTTAAACCATTCAGTGTTCCCATATTCTGTTC
>NW_006408537.1:21625564-21653384 GCF_000296735.1 Chrysochloris asiatica | reverse complement strand
ACCAGTCCATTTCAGCTCACTAATGCCTAAGATATTGATGTTTATGTGTTCCATTTCATTTTTGACAACTTCCAATTTTCCCAGATTCATACTTCGTACAGTCCATGTTCTGATTTTCAATGGATGTTTGTAGCTGTTTCTCTTCATTTTGAGTTGTGCCCCATCAGCAAATGAAGTTGTGCCCCTCAGGCTTTTCTCCCATGGGCTTTACTCCATTTGCTTTATCATGATGAATTCTACTTTGAGGAGGCAGCTGTTTCCCTGTTGCACTTTGAGTGCCTTCCAACCTGAGGGGCTCATTTTCTGGCACAATATCTGACAGTGTTTCTATGCTAGTCATAAGGTTTGCAGTGACTAAATATTCAGAAGTAGTTTGTCACTCCTTCTTTTTAGTCTGTTTTTGTTTGGAAGCTCAACTGAAACCTGTCCACCAAGGATGACCCTGCTGGTATTTAAAATACTGGTGGCATAGCTTTCAGAATCACAGCAACTCACGAACCACCACAGTACAACAAACTGACAGACAAGTGATCTGTTACATTGTTGTTGTTGTGAAGTGCCTTCTAGTCAGTTCTGACCCATAGCTATCCTGTGTAGGGTTTCCAAGGAGTGGCTGGGGTGAGCTTGAACTGGAGACCTTGCAGTTCAAGCTGGCTTTGCTACCAAGTGCATTAACCCATAGCACCATACCAGGACCATAGTGACTCTGCATAGGGCTTCCAAGGAGTGTCTGGTTGTTCTGAGCTGCTGACCTTGTGTTTAGCAATTCTTTGCTTATTACAGCACTATATAGATAGATAGACAGAATTTTGAAATGTCAATGACTTCTTCATTGCAAATTATTTTTTTCAAAAACATAAAAGATGACTATAAACATGGACATCACCAGATGGAATATATAGGAATCAAACTTACTACATCTGTGAGAAAACAAGATGAATATGCTTTATATCATCAGCCAAAACAATGCCAGAGGCAGACTGTAGAACAGACTAAAATTTGCTCATGGAGTTTCTACAGCTATTTTGATGAAGCTCAGGGAATATTGAAGAAAAATAAAACTGCATGAGAGCCAAACTAAGACTTTGAGTATTGTTGTTGTTGCTAAGTGCCGTTGAGTCGGTTCCGACCCATAGCAACCCTGTACAGGGTTTCCGAGGCTATAAATCTTTACGGGAGCAGAATGCCTCATCTTTCTCCCGCGGAGCGGCTGGTAGTTTCGAACTTCTGGCCTTAAGGTTCGCAGCTAGACTTTGAGTATATCACACCTGAATTTAGAGACCATCTCAAGAGTAGTTTTGAAACATTAGACACTAATAACCGAAGCCCAGAAGAGTTGTGGAATGTCATCAAAAACATCATACATGAAGACAGTAAAATGGCACTAAAAAGATAGGAAAGAAAGAAAAGACAAACTTGGATGTTGGAACAGACTCTGACCTTTGTTATTGAATGCAGAGAAGCTAAACCACCTGGATGGTAAAGTTAAAGAGCTGAAAAGAAATAAATTATGGCTTAAATAAATGAAGAAGTTAAAGAGCTGAAAAGAAAATACCAAAGGATAGCTCAAGAAGACAAAGTATTATAATAAAATGTGCAAAGTTTTGGAGTTAGAAAATCAAAAGGGAAGAACATCCTCATCATTTCTCAAATGGAAATAACTAACGAAAAAAAATTAATCGTTGACTTGCAATATTGAAGGACATCAAGGGGAAAATATTAAATTATGCAGGAAATAACAAAACAAGATGGAAGGAATACAGAGCCACTGTATATAAAGAATTTTTTAATGTTCAAGCATTTCAAAGGTACCATATGCTTGAGAATGTATGGTATTGAAGCACAAGCTGCAATGAAGACATTGGTAAAAAACAAGACTTCAGGAATTGACAAAATATGAACTGAAAATTTACAACAAATTGATGCAGAACTGGAGGCACTCACTCTTCTATGCCAAGAAATTTGGCATAGCCAAAGGATTGGAAGAGATCTATATCTGTGCTCATTCCAAAGAAAGAATAACCAACAGAATGTAGAAATAATCAAATAATATAAAACATATCAAATGTAGATAAAAGTCTGCTGAAGATAATTATAAAACAACTGCAGGAATAAATTGACAGGGAGCTTCCAGAAATTCAAGCTATATTGAGAAGAGGATGTGAAACAACAAATATAATTTCCAATATCAAATGGATCTTGACCAAAAGCAGAGAATACCAGAAAAATGTTTGCTTATACTTTATTGACTATGTAAAGGCATTCAACTGTATGGATTTATAACAAACTATGGATAACACTGTGTAGAATGGGTATTCCAGACATTTAATAGTGTACACGAGGAACCTGTACATAGATCAAGAGACAGTTGATGAAAGGTGTGCCCTTTCCCCGTACTTATTCAATCTGTATGTAGCGCAAATAATCTAAGAAGGTGGATTATATGAAGAAGAATACAGCATCAGGATTGTAGGAAGAGTCACTAGCAACCTAAGATATGCAGGCCACACAGCCTTGCTTGCTGGAAGCAAAGAGGACTTAAAATATTTATTGAGGAAGATTAAAGACTAACTATATAGTCTTTGGAGTCCTGATGTGGCTCTGTGGGCTAATGCGTCAGATTGCAAAGTCATTTGAATTGCAAAGTTGGTGGTTCAAGGTCACCAGGTGCTCCTTGGAAACCCTACACAGGGTTGCTATGGGTCAGAAGACTTAACAGCACTTAACAACAACAATATATAGCCTTTGGTATGGATTGCACATCAATGTAAGAAAACAAAAATCTTCACAGTTGGACCAATAAATAACAATGATAAACAAAGAAAAGACTGAAGCTGTCAAAGACTTTATTTGGCTTGGATCCACAATCAACACTTAAGGAAGCAGCAGTCAAGAAAGAAAATGACATACTGCATTAGGCAAATCTACTGCAAAAGATCTCTTTAAAGTGCTAAGGAACAGAGATGTCAGTTTCAGGACTAAGGTGCACCCAATTTAAGCCATGGTATTTTCAATAGCCTCATATGAATGTGCAAGTTGGACAATGAATAAGGAAGACTACAGAAGAATCAATGCATATGAAGTATTGTGTTGGATAAGATTATTGAAAGTATCATAGACTGTCAAAAGAACAAATAAATCTGTGTTGTAAGAAGTGCAGCCAGAATGCTCCTTTAGGATGGTGAGACTTCATCTCATGTATTTTGTATATGTTATTAGGAAGGACCAGTCTCTGGAAAAGGATATCATACTTGGTAAAATGGAAGATCAGCAAAAAAAAGAGGAACATATCCAACAAGATGGATTAGCACATTGGCAGCAACAATGGTCTTAAATGTAACAGTAATTGTGAAGATGATGCAAGACTGGACAATGTTTCATTCTGTTATGCATTGGGTCACTATCAGTCAGAACCAAACTTGACAGCATCTAACAGCAACAACACAGCTTACTCTTGAGAGTAAGCAATGTTAAATTCATATGATAGACACTAACCAAATATAGTCTGGTATTTATTTAAAAAGTAGAAGCAGTATTCCAAGTACCAAAGTTTATCTTTGTGACAGCATTTCTTCTTGTTATTGTGTAACCAACACTATGCTCTGCTCATTTTAACCTAACTAACTGATGAATGTATTGGTATTATATCTCCAGAACTCTAATCACAGAAAGTATGGTGGATTAAAACACATATTTGGCATGAATTCATTGCTAAGTGTCTAATATAAAAATGTCAGCCATAGTGGAGGAACTATATTCCTTAAGTGTAATAGATCCACAACAAAGTCCCCAAACTGCCATAATCATGTAGTTCTGATGAGATGAGCTGCAAAGATGAGAAATCTTACATTTTTTTACCATGTGTTACAGGAAATTGTTCATTAATTCACAAAACTTCTCTCAAATGCTTAATTTTGAAGCTTTACTAATGTGTTCATATACCAAATTATTTTCAAATATTTAGTGAAAACAGAACAGTAAAGTATAATGTACCTTCTACAACACTAACTTCATTTTTAATTTTAAAACTCATTTATTAAAAAGGCAATTATTCTATTTGAAAAGTTTACAGTATCAAGGATATGATATGGAATCTAAATGAAACCTTGTTGATTGTTGTTAGGTGCCATTGAGTTGATTCTGACTCATAGCAATCCTATGCAGAATAGAACAAAATAGCAACCCATCTAAGGCATCCTCACAATCATTGTTAGACTTGAACCCATTGCTGTTGCCACGGTGCCAATCCATTGCATTGCCGTCTTCCTCTTTTTCACTGACCCTCCACTATTACCAAGCATGATATCCTTCTCCAGAGACTGGTCCCCCCTGATAAAATATCCAAATTATGAGAGACAAAGTCTCGCCATCCTGACTTCTAATGAGCATTCTGGCTGTACTTCTTCCAACACAGATTTGTGTATTCTTTTGGCAGTCAATGGTATTTTTAATATTTTCCTCAAATACTATAACTCAGATAGATCCATTCTTCTACAGTGTTTCTTATTCACTGTCCAAATTTCACATGAATATGACACTATTGAAAATATCATGGCTTGTGTCAGGTACACGTTAGTCCTCAAACTGACATCTTTGCTCTCAAACATTTTAAAGAGGTTTTGTGCAGCAGATTTTCCTAATGTAATACATCATTTAATTTCATGACTGCTGCTTCCATGAGTGCTGATAGTGTATGCAAACAAAATGAAGTCTTTGACAACTTCAATCTTTTCTTCATTTATCATGGTGTTATTTATTTATTACTTATCAAGATGTTGTTTATGAGGATTTTTGTTTTCTTGTCATTGAGGTGCAGCCCATACCAAAGGCTTTGATCTTCATCAGTAAGTAGTCTAAGTCCTCTTCAATTTCAGCAGGAAAGATTGTATCATCTGCATTTCACAGGCTGTGAATGAGTCTTCCTCAAATTCTGATACCATGTTCTTCTTCATACAAACCAGTTTCTTGGAATATTTTCTCAGCATACAGATTGAATAAATATGGTGAAAGAATATATATCCAACACACATCTTTCCAGATTTTAAATCATTCAGTAGCGCTTTGTTTTGTTTAAACAACTGCTTGTAGGTCTATCTATGCACAGGTTCCTCTTGAGCACAATTATCTGTTCTGGACTACCCGTTCCTCAAAATGTTGTCCATAGCATGTCATAATCCACACAGTCAAAAGCCTTTGCATAGTTAATAAAGCACAGGTAAACATCTTTATGGTATATTTTGCTTTCAGCCAAGATTCATCTGATGTCAGCAATGATATCCTTCATTTTATGTCCTCATCTGAATCTGACTTAAACCTCTGGAGGTTCACTGTCAGTGCACTGTGGCAGTCATTTTTGAATTATCTTTAGCAGAATTTTATTTGCATGTAATATGACTGATATTATACAATGACTTCCATTGGGTCACCTCTCTTTGGATGGGCACAAATTTGGATTTCTTCCAATCAGTTGGCTAGGTGCTTGTCTTCCAAATTTCTTGGCATAGATGACAGAGTAACTCCATTGTGGCAACAGTTTTTTTTTTTTTTAATTTCGAAAAGTCTTCCATCAATTCCCATTTTAAATATGATAATTGATGGTTTACTATGCCAGGAATGGCAAGTTGAAGGGGAATGGCATCATATTCATCATCAAAAACAACATTTCAAGATCTATCTTAAACTTTAGTGCTGTTTGTGGTAGGATAATGTCCTCATTCTGACAAGGAAGACCAGTTAACACTACTATGATTCAAAGTTACATACCAACCACTAAAGTCAATATAATGACATTGAAGAATGAAAGCATGCAATTAAGTTATATTAGTAATTACTGGTAATTAGAATGCAATGGCTGGAAACCAGAAGGAAGGGTAAATAGTTGGAAAATATGGCCTTACTGACAGAAATCATGCTGGAAATTGCATAATAAAAATTTTAAGAACAATGACTTCTTCATTGGAAATACCTTTTTTTAAACAATATAGATGATGACTATACACATAGACATCACCAGATGGAATACACAGGAATCAAACTGACTACATCTGTGGTAAGAGATAGTGGCTGAATATCACCAGGCAAAACAAGGCCAGTAGTAGACTGTAGAATAAATGATCAACGGCTCATATGTAAGTTCATGCTGAAGAAAATTAAAATAAGTCTTCAAGAGCCAAAATATGACTTTGAACACTTAGATGTTAGATGCTAGAAATAGAGATATGTTCAAATGTTGTACTCTACAAAAATAAAACCTCAAGGAATGTTATACTAAATGGAAACAATTTTTAATGTATAATTTTCTTTACATTTTGAATAAATACCTTCTGTGTTCTGTTGTGGTTAAAATCAAACAAGAACCAAACAAACTTAAGTTCAATGCTTGATTTTTGCCTTATCCTAGCTGTGTGATCTTGGGTAAATTATTTAACATTTGTAGTTTTCAGCTTCTTCATTTCTAAAATGGGGAAAATAAAAGAACTTATATTAATGGATTATTTTTGAAGAATAAATGCGACAACTGATCATTGGAAAAAAAATGCTTAGTATACTGTTTTCTAGAGTCCTGTTGTGATGCTGTAGGATAAGCACTAGACTGCTAATCACAAGGTCAACTATTTAAACCCACCAACCATTCCTCAAAAGTCCTATACAGGGTTGCTATGACTTGGAATTGACTCAATGAACTTAACAACAACAACAATAGTTGTGTAGTGAATTATCTAATGTCTCTTTTAGCCATAGGCTGTCACCTCCAGAAAACAACATTTCTGCCTTGCTGGATCTGGGTTAGAGAAGGTCGGAGAAAATACTAAAAGGATGACATGATTCAGCGTTGGATGTCAGCAGAGTTAACTGTAATTGTAAAAACTTGAAAATCTAGCACGGGTATAAAATGAATCATATCAGAAGTAGGAGGGGGAATCTCACTACCTTCAAAGAAGAAGAGCCAGGAGTGGAGAATGTCCTTTGTACCTGCACATTGAATCTTCTTGACCCATAGACAGAAAGCTGTGACACCAGATGAGTGGCAGAGAAACAGCAGCAATAGAACCAAGAACCAGAGCATGAGACAGCAGAGAGGTAGGCTTCCCACCTCAAGGAGCAAGTAAAGCTGAGTGACTCTGGGCAGGAAGCTTGCTTGAAGACTGGGAGACCTCCAGTCACTTAATTCGGGAAGCTAGTGTGCTGACCCATGGAGCTAGAGCTGGGGCTTATGGTGGAGTGGCCTGTCCTGCGGGCATTTATCAGCAGCCCTAAAATAGTTTTGTAACATTGCCAAGCAGGGCAGAGGCCAGGCCAAGGAGTCGAGGGTCAGAGAGAGGCCTGCCTGTGAGCCCAGCAGAGAAGAACCTATCTTGACTAGAAGAACTGCGCCCCGAGCATTTTCTGATGTACATTTTAACCTGTTAACTTTCCTAATAAATCCCATAACTGTGAATATGGTATCTAAATTCTGTGTGATAATTCCAATGGATTATTAAGCCCAGATGAGAAGTAGAGTGTGTTATGAGAGGGATGGTTGGTGTCCCACTTCTTTTTGCAATAGTGTTTTCCAGCAAGTCAATACTCAGTAAATGTTGTGTGTAATAACAATGGGGACAATGGTGGTTCAGTGCCTGAATTATCAGCTTTCATGCTTTCATGGGGTAGGCCTGGGGGATTCTTAGCCAATAACCTGTGCACAGCCACCATCTCTCTGTCATGGATGCTTGTGTGCTGCTATGTTGCAGATAAAGTTTCAGTGGTACTTCCAGACAAAGGCGAACTAGAATGAAAGGCCTGGCTGGCAATCTGCTTTCAAAACTCAGACAATGAAAAACCCTATGAATCCCAGCGTTCTGGTGGGCAGCCAGTCATGGGCATGGTGTTAACCGGGCAGTGTTCTGTTCCATTCAGCATGGGGTCACTGTGAATTAGGAGCCTACAGGAGGGCAGTTAACAACAATAGCATAATAACAATACTTACAATGATGATGATTTTAAGGTAGTTACAGTATTAGGGGGACTCCTGGCATGGCAGTGTAGGATCAGCACTGGACTGTGAACCAGAAGGTTGACAGTTCAAACCCACCAGCTGTTTCTCAGCAACCCCATGCAGGGTTACTATGAGTCAGAATCAACTTGACCACACTTAGCAACAACAACACACTGGGGTATCTGGAATCTGAACTGCATATGCAAAGTATATGAATCAAAAAGAACCTCCAAGGTCATCTTGTCATTTCATTTTACAGAGAAACAAACCAGGACACAGAGAACTACAGTGACATCATCAGATCTAAGCACTCTTTTACTTTCTGTAAAGTGTTCTAGCTATTAATCTACTCTGCCCTCATCCCCTGCAGCCCATTTTAGGAATGGGTAGCAGCAGCTATGGGCTCAAGCTTCACAATGATTGTGTGGCTGGCCCATGACTGGGCAGTGTTTTGTTCTGCTATGCATAGGGTTGCTATGTGTCAGAATTGACTAGAGAGTACCTAAGAACAACAGCACAGGGAAAAGTAGTGTTCATGACAAGTTGAAATGAAGTTTTCTTTAATGTACAGAAAGAAATCATGCATGGACAGAAGAGCAAAGATTGCTCAGAAAATCGATAGGAAGTTTCTATCCAAAGCACCATTTTCATACTGAAAACACAGTCTTAAGACCTGAAAAATAAAGGGTACAGGCCCACAGGACAGAATGTGTCAATACTTGTGTGTGCACTCCCACAATGCTCTGGGAGCCTGGAGGCAAATCAGATCTCCAGCTGCTTTATAATGTTAGCAGGGTCATCTTGTCAAAACAGTGACTGCTTAGAAAGAAGTCTAATAGGAATGACAATATAATGTCATAATTGCTTATTACAATACATTGACTCTGACTTCTTACTCACCCAAAAAGAAGTAGGCTCTTTGGAAGGACTCAGTCAAATATGTTCTAGCACTATGGGATAAACACTGGATCATAAGGTTGGTTTGAATTTAAAGCTCGGTGCTTCAAACTCACCAATCACTCCTCAGAAACCCTATACAGTGTCTCTATGAGTTGGAACCATCTCGATGGTACTTAACAACAACAAGATATAGTCATTTCTTAACTTTCATATAATTCTACTATTAGTTTGGTTTTTAAAATTATAATTAGCACCATATGGGAAAATTCATATGACAAATACACAGTTATATATCCAAATACTATAACTGCAGTGTTCAAATCCTTATTATTTGATTGCTTTTAAAAAAATAAGATTCAGAAGGTTGAAAAACAATAGTTGTCATTGCTTAGTGCCATCGAGTTGGTTCTGACTCATAGTGACCCTGTATAGGGTTTGTTGTTGTTAAGTGCCATCGAGTCAGTTGCGAACCATAGTGACCCTGCATAGGGTTTCCGAGAAGCAGCTGGTGAGCTTGACCTCCTGACCTTGCAGTTCAAACGGCTTTGCAGTCTGGCGCATTAACACACAGCACCACACTAGGGATCCTGTATAGGGTTTGCAAAGCTGTAAATCTTTGTGGGGGCAGAAAGCCTCATCTTCTTCCCAGTGTTGTTGTTAAGTCGTCAAGTTGGTTCCGACCCATAGCGACCCTGTATAGGATTTCTGAGGAGCAGCCGGTAAGCTCAAACTGCCAACCTTGCAGTTCAAATGGCTTTGCAGTCTGGCGCATTAACCCACAACGGCCACACCAGGAGTCCTTTCTCACATTATAGCCATGCATATCTCTAAAAATATGCTAAATGCTTTCAAAGGTCAGGCAAAGAAAAAAGAAATTTTCAAGACTTCATATTTTGAAAATTGAGAATCAAAATAAATATTTTTGATTAGGTAGGTTCTTGGTTTGTGAATAACTATTATCTATTAAGGAGCTCTGGTAGCGTAGTGATTACAAATCGGGCAGTGAACCGCAAGGTTAGCAGTTCGAAACTACCAGCTGCTCTGCTGGAGAATTATGAGGCGTTCTGCTCCCGGTAAAGATTTACAGCCTTGGAAACCCTGTACAGGGTTGCTATGAGTCGGAACCGACTCCACGGCACATAACCAACACCACCATATTTCTTACTGTTTCAATTTAAATCAGAAGTACACTGCTATAGTGAAATCGAATTTATTCTTGAAAAATAACAGTTGATGCCCAGTTGACTCCAACCCATGGTAACTCCATGTGTGTTAAATTAGAACCGTCAGGCCTTTCTTATGAAATGAATTTGAACCTTCAACCTTCTGGTAGCATCCAGGCACATTAAACCGTCTACACCACCCAAGTACTCCTGTTCATTGATAAGTCAACCATATTATTATTAATGTTATTAACCTACTGCCATAATTTTCAGAGCTATGTTTAAGATTTTACTGTTGTCAAAGTGACTGATGGCAACAGTGCCCATGGATTTACCACCAAATGGTCACACAGTAAACATCAGGAATTTATGCCAGGATGGCATTAATCCCAAACCTAGTCAGACACTTTTTCATTTAAATTTCATTGAAAATTAAATGAAACAAATATATTTTCAATTCAGTTTCTAAAAACAAAGTTTATTTTATTATAGCAATACTTCATAAGTTCATGTGGCCTCTATGTAAAGTAAGTATTTTATTTGATATATCCCATCTTCTTGTGTGTGTGTGTCTGCTAAAAATCATCTAATAGGAAAAGATTTTTGGATATATTACTAAAATGTAACATTGAAACTGGTGAAAAAACTAATATCCTGACAAGATATTTATGTTCACTGGGCTTCCGTGGGGAATTTTCTATCTATACCTAACTAAAGTTTCCACAGACTGGGCTGTCTACTTCACTGTCACTGCTGTTGTTGTTGTTGTTGTGTGCCATCGAGTCGAATCACTGAAAATCAAATTGTTGTTGTTGTTGTTAAGTGTAGTCAAGTCAGTTCCGACTCATAGCAACCTTGTATTAGGTTTCTGAGTCTGTAAATTTTTACAGAAGTAGACTGTCTCATCTTTCTCCCATGGAGTGGCTAGTGGGTTCAAACCACCAACTTTTTGATTAGCAGGTTAACTACACTGTAACCATTGTACCACTAAGGCTCCTGAATATCTAATGCATACATATCTAGCGATTATCTTTATTCAGAAAACATTGCAGGTCAGTTACTCTGAACGATACATTCCTTTCTTTTTCCCCCTTTTTCTCAAGCAGAACAAATTAAACTTGTAAGTACAAAACACTACTCTTCTAAAAAAGTAAAGAAAACCTGAAAGAAAACACATACAAACTCTCCTTTATCTTAATATGCTTCTGAAATTATTCAAGTAATTTGAAATATTGCTGTAATTTTTTCAAGTATTAAGCATCTAAATAATAGGAATAAAGCAAAGATTGAGTTAAGCAAACTTCATCTGCCTTGAAGGAGTTATTTGTCTTATGTAGATGAGTTGGTTTTTTACTAAAAGAACGGGTGTTTCACTTACTTCTGTCAATCATGGATTTGGGATAAGCTACTTGAAATTGTGCTTTAGGATGCACAGGGAAATTAGAAAAAATAGAAAGGACGTGACCAGGAGCAATTTATATTTTAAAAAGTAACTAAGAGCCTCAGGTTTTTTAGGTTATTAGAACAGAGAAATAGAATTTCTAAAAAATTTTAATAGCTGTACTGAATTTATCTTTTTATTTTTGAAACATGGGACTTGATAAATTTCCATTCAAGTCAGATTCATGATAGAGATATTTTCATAATCAAACTATATTTTAATTGAACCTAAAGAATTATTTAAAAAAATAATAATAAACATAACTTTGGGCAGTTTCTTCATCCGGAAAATTGGGGTAACAATAGAGTCCACAAAGTTGTAAGAATCAAATGTGAGATAAATTTTAGTCAGGTGAATGAAGAAGAATTTTCTTTGTGGGGATAGAGTGTGTGTGTTAAGATACTACATTTTACTCTATGCAGTCCTGGTGTGCACTGTGTGTTAATAGGCTATACTGCAAGGTTGCTCTGAACTGTAATGTTGGTGGTTCAAGCTCACCAGCCGCTCCTTGGAAGCCTTATAGAGGGTCATTATGAGTCAGAGCCAACTTGACAGCACTTAACAACAACAACAACTCTAGGAATGGCTGATTTTCCTACATGTGTGGAAAAATAGCATTGCTATATAAAGTCTATTCTTGATAACAATGTATAAACTATGTGACCCAATATTGGCTAAATATCAACATCACTTGTGACAACTCTAGTTCCCTAAGCTCATCCTCAAAGGTTCTAATTCAGCTGATTCTGTTGCTCACTCCCAGGATGTTAAATTGTAAATGGCTGTCCAGGTGATTCTGTTGAGTAGCTAGGGTTGAGAACCACTATATAAGGTACTGTTGCAGTTTATTTATTCCTACTGAACAGTTATTACCAGCACTTTAGTAAGAAACAGAAAGGGAAGAAAAAGACAGAGAGAGATATAAAGTTAATTATGTTTGGGTTAGGTATCTTACTTAGGGCTAGCCCTGGCAGAATGACAGAAAGATGGGCAATTCCAGGCCTCCAGCTGACAGCAGGGGAAAGCTGTGAAAGTCTGCTTCTGCAAAGACTGCCATCTTGGAAACCCTAAGGGAATGTTTTACAATGTCTGATAGGGTAGTGTGGCACTGTGGAATAAAGCACTGGACCACACGTTCAGTTTGAACCACAGTTCAGTGGTTCAATCTTACCAGTCGCTCTTTGAAAACCCTATACAGGGTCGCTACAAGTAAAAACAAACTGGATGGCACTTAACAACAACAATAGGGTGATGTAAGGAGTCCTGGTTTGGCCTTATAGGTTACACACTGGACTGCAAAGTCAGTTTGAACTGCAAAGTTGACAGTTCAAACTCACCAACTGCTCCTCAGAAATCCAAAAGTGGATTATTATGAGTTGGAAATGACTTGACAACACTTAACAGCAAAAACATAAGGTGGTGTGGTGTTATAGGATCAGCACTGGACATTGAATCACAAAGTCACTTGTTCAAACCCACCATCTGCTCCTTGGAAACCTTATGCAGAGTCACTAAGAGTAGAAATCCACTAGAAGGTATGTAACAAGTATAGGGTCACTAGGAGTCAGCATCGACTTCACAGCAATGGGTTTTTCTTGTTTTCTATTATTATTAGAAGACAAATCAATAGGACCACATTTTTAAAAAGGATTCAGATTTCCCTCACCTTTAAAGTATTAATGAAATAGAAACTGAACAAGATACTGAGAATATGGTCAGACAACTATAGAAACAAGTAGGTGATTTCCTTGCAGCTGTGTAAAGATTTTTCTTTTCAATGTTGAAAGCATTTTCGCTAAAATTTGTTACGGTTGTTGTTTTGTTTCCTATAGGATAATTTGGTGGGTGTATAGAGTGAGTATAGATGAGAAACATTTATAGCAACATTTATGAGATGTGAACCAACAGTGAGAATGCAAGAGCCAAAACAGGATAATGAGATAGTATGTTGTTGTTGTTGTGTGCCGTGGAGTTGATTCCGACTCATAGAGACCCTGTACAGGATTTCTGAGCCTGTAAATCATTACAGGAGCAGAAAGCCTCCTCTTTCTCCCACGAAACAGCTGGTAGTTTCAAACTGCTCACCGTGAGATTAGCAGCCCAATTCATAACCACTACGCTACCAGAGCTCCTAATGAAATAGTATTGTTGTTGTTGTTAAGTGCCGCACTAAAAGGTAGTAAAATATGCACACAAAAATTGAAAGAAAAGGAAAGTGGGTGTAGGGAGGCATACCAATCTAGTGAGAAAGTTGGTATTATTATGGAGAGGAGTAAAATGAGAAATAAAAGGAAGATAAAGATATAGTTAAGAAGGTACAGTAATGAAACCAAAAGAGGGGTGTGAAATAATAAGTTTTTAAGACTGGCAGTTTAAGTTAAGACTGATCACACTGATAGTTTTTAACATATGAAAGGGAAACCCTACTGGGCTTGAAATAACATGGCAATTCTGGATATAAATCTCCCTAGTCTGTGGATCACAGATACCTTAGTTGTATTTACTGTTTGTATTTCAAGTAAAATAAATTTCCCCAGAGAGATTCTTCTGCACTTTTGTAAATCGGATTTCCCAAGAAATTTTAATTGGATATAGTTTTCTCACAGTGTTTATCTTTGATTTGGCAATAAATGAGGAAAAGCAGTGAATAAGGATAGCATTATATGTGTCCATCCATGGATGCATACATTTCTGTATGCAGTGGCTCTGTCCTTGCATTCTCTTACAATTTTGACTTTGGAGTACAGTATCATCTGTTCAAACTGCCTATTTTGAGATGCAAGCCTATATACAAAATAGAGAAGAGACAATATTTTATTTACACAGAAACACATCAGCATCAAATAATATTAGGAACCTGAGTGTTTGTGCCAGCTTTGCTGTGAATCATCTGCTTTTAATCAACCATCTATGCATGTCTCTGCTTCCTCAGATATAAACTGAGGGATTTGATGGAAGTTAATCATTCATACTATTTTCCAAAAACAATGATTTCCTTGTTAAACATCACATTGCTCTATCTTAGCATTTAACCTGTCTAAAATGTCCCTTGTCTGTGAAGTCTCTCCAAATTAATCAAAAAGGGTAGATTAAAAAAGCAACAAAAAAACAGACCACTAATCTGCCTGTATTCATAGACTATACTGACAATTCGATGGTTATAGTTTTAAAGTTCAGCCTTGATTTCTAAATATCTAAGATGCATACATGAGACAAATAGGGCACTGGTATTGAAGCTAGATGGTTGCAGTTCCTTGAGGACTGTGCCCAATACTGTGCTGTTAGGAAACATGAGCATACTGAATGGAAATGAGTGATTTCAATCAGTCATCCAGCTTCTTTGTGTCAAAATGAAAAAGTCTTTTATGTGCCAATCACATAAAAACCTTCCTTCTCATCATTATGATTTTTGGAAGAAAAAAATTGAGAAATATTTCTGAAGCATAACCAATTACATATCTCAAATATAGCAGATGAATGAGAGAGGGTTTGTATCCCCTGCAGGCATCAGTGCTAGCATAATGAGCATTCACTGATGTCAGCAACCGTTATGCACAGTTTAGTATATCAAGACAGAGTGGCTCCATTCCCTTGCCTTAGACAGTGAGCTGACGACAGTCATAGCAAAGCAGTGCTTATAGTTTCCTTTAATACCTCTTAAGAGCTTCTTTTTAATAGAGACAAGTAATACTTAGAATTTTAACCTAATTTTAGCCTTTAGTGTGGCACTGTAGGATCAGTACTGGACTGTGAACTACAAGGTCAGCAGTTCAAACCCACCAGTTGCTCCTCAGAAACCTTTTACAGGGTTGCTATGAGTCAGAACCTACTTGATGGCGCTTAACAACAACAATTTTCAAATACATTCATTATGTCTTGAATTCTTTCCAGTCAATAAAAAACACAAAATGGCTCTCATTGGGGAATATTTGACATCTGTGTTTAGAAAATGCTAAGATTTAAAATTATTAAAGTCTCAGATGCACTATTACATTTAAAACACAATCGCTGAAATTTTCATGAGGTTGATAAGAACAATGAAAGTTTGACAATAAATAAGATGATTTTTAGTTGGAAATAATTAAAAATAACATGCATACTTATGGTCTTAACATCCACTGAGACAACAATGTGTACAGATACAGAATTATCAGCTCAGTGGAAACACGGATGAATTAAAAATGAAATTGCTGCTCAAAAGTATTCACCTTCCACATGCTTTTGTGTGTATATATTTTTTATATTACTTTTAAATAATTCTATTGAGGAAATGAAATGAAAAGTTAAGAATAAGCAGCTAATATTCGCCAGGGAGCCATTAAGGTGAGCAAACAAGTCCCTTCAAGACAAACCTCCCTCCAAGACTGAAATTCAAAGGGCACACACAAGCAGGCATGTAAACTTATTGGCCACTGCACTGGTCTACATTTGAGTGGAAATAGCGGAAAGTCAGCACTGAAGATATAGACTCAGTCTCACCATGTTCCATAGAGTCCTATCAACCTTAAGATAAGCGAGAGAAGAGGAAGGGCTGTTTGGTCTGAAGTTTAGGAAGACTTGGAAACTCCTGAGCCCATGGACACTGATCTAGCTACTGAGGTCTCCAGCTGAGAGTGAACCATCCAGCTGATATGAAGTCGGGGGAGAGGAAGATAAAGAAATTGGATAAAGGAAGAAAGTGTAAATTGCTACAATTTGATGAACTTGATCTATACTTATGGATATAGTATCTAAAAATACCAACCAAGAGGGAAGGAGTCTTCAAATCAAGGAATACCCCTTGGTATACAGGGTGAATAGGGACAGGTAACATAGACATTGGCTTAAATTGTGGGAGGAGATGCTATAAAGGCATGAAGTGGCTGGCTTACAAACTTTCAAGAGGGAGTTTAGTTTCAAAGTGTGTGGGGGAAGGTAGAATCCCCACTGAATAGATTTCAACTTGTCTAGATGGGTCTGGTGAAAGGAGATGAGGATAGGATTCTTTTGATTCAGCGAACAGTGAGTAATTGTTATCATGACTAATTGCGATTGTCACAAAGGTTGAAGTTTTGTAACATAAAGGGGGCAGTATTTAATCTTACATTTCAGGAACAGAGGATCCTAGTATCATCAGGGAGATGAGCATGAGCAGAATGTGGGACCTTATCCAGAGAAACACTGACATCAGAGATAGAGGCAGAGATGATGACATGGAGAGATAGAGCAGCTAAGGAATCCAGACTCCTGGAAAGAGAAAGGCTGTGTGCTGGCGGCCAGGTGCTGGTGGCCAGGAGGCAGGCTTGCAGAATGTGCCCAAATGATTGTTTAAATAATTATATATTTTGGAGTGATTTTGTGTATATCCAAAACAACAAAACCAGCAGCAGCAGAGGGAATAGAAGTAAATACTGTTAAATGATGATGCATGGAGGGGATTGTAATCATTGCAATGAAACAAAATACAATAGGATGAGTGTAAAACTGATGTTCTCCCATTTAAAATATCACTTAATTCACAATAAAAGCTTTAAAAAAATTTAAACTGCTAAATAAAATTATCCTGTTTAAGATAGGGGCACTATGAACTGCAGCATAATTCTAAATAAATACTTGTTTTCTGTAGCACAAATCAGAATTCCACATAAGACCAGTGTGTTTTGGATCTAATCCAAGCTTTGTTGACTTAAAGGCAAGTTGTTGTTGTTGTTAAGTGCCGTCGAGTCAGTTCCGACCCATAGCGACCCTGTACAGGGTTTCTGAGGGTGTAAATCCTTACGGGAGTAGAAAGCCTCATCTTTCTCCCGCGGAACGGCTGGTAGTTTCGAACCGCTGACCTTAAGGTTCGTAGCCCGATTCGTAACCACTACGCTGAAGGCAAGAGGGGGTTGTAAGTTTTTTATCTTTTGTGACATATTATTATTTTCTTTCCCTAAAAAAACATTGTTTATGTTTTCATAGGAGATACAGAATGCCTTAAGGAATGCATTATCAGTGACTAAACTGCTTCTACCCTGTTAAAGATAGATCCTCTAATTTGACCTATTTTATTTCATATACTAAAACCTGTATTTATTCTAACATCAACAAATACCAATGTATATATGGAATTCACAACTCTACTTGAGTTCTTCCAAAGTCAATCATATTTAGGCATATCATACAATTCTTCTTTACGTAATAGTATAAAATAGTGACTGTATCAGGAAAGTTCAATTTGATTGAGATAAACACTACATACATAATATAAACAAAAGATTTGCCATTAAGTGTCAAGTGCAAAGTATTATTGTTTACAATGGAGTAAAAGGCAATATATATATATATATGTATTTATTCATTTAAGGCTTTCACATTTTTAAAGAGTCTTGAATAATAATATTAAAAGGTCTTTCTGAATAACACACTTTTTTTTATATTTTTACTGAAGTGTTATGATTTTGAAATATAATGAGACAGAATTTAGAAATTAACCAATTTACAACAACTCCAATTCTTTTCAATAGCTCCTAAATAAATAGTTGGCACCAGACCTATTTTCAGTTTTCTGCAATTGATGGCTCTACATTCAAGATAAACTTTGATTCCAAAGGAGTATTTTAATGACCGTTCTTCTTTCTTTTCTTTTTTTTACATTCTGCTTATAAAACCTACAAATCTATTGCAATCTGAACTTATGGCATTTCTGAAATTCTATCAGTTCTAACAGCTTGAGATATTTTCTCAAAAAAAAAAAAAAGCATTTCCCTGCAGGATTCTGAAAAGTTTCCCAGCAACACTCATTAAGAAAGGCCACAGCTATAGATTAGCCTTGCTGCTACCATTTTCCTTGTGTTTCTTTAGTGACAATTTTCTATTCAGTAGTGCAACTGCATATAATTATTCAAATACAAAAGACTATTGTAAAAGAATGTCGAAACGATGGCTAAAACACCCCAAAGCAAATGAGCTGCTATGACTTTAGACACAATTTTGTTCTTCACTGTATTTACTGACAATTACCATTAAGAAGGATCATTGTGTAAAAAACTGAGGGCAGATTTGGTCCATTTGTAGGAAGATAATGTTCCTAAATACATTTAGACTGGTTCCAATGTGTAATAAACAAATTACTTCCCATTTTTAGTATTCAAATGATTCATCACTAACTTGTTACAAAACAAAATGAAAAAAAAACACCACACAATAGCAACTGCTAATGCCCACATTTTAAATTTAGAATATAGAGGAAATTAGAATATTTTAATAAAACCAGATACTGGTCTAAGAGAGAATTTATGAATATTGCAATAGAAATATTATAAATGAAAATCAATTCTTTTATTAAATATGAATTTCAGAATCTCAGAACTTCATGAGAAAATTAAAGATGGTTTCCATTTTCCTCTTCCCAGCAGAATCTCATCTTCCCCATAATCTACCTCAGCCATTCATACTCTACCTAACATGTTGTTGTTATGTGCCGTGGAGTCGGTTCCGACCCATAGCGACCCTTACTGATTTCAATTTTATAGTTTAAAAAATTTTTGTGTTTACATAGTATAGGCAGATTGACCAAGATTATCTTTTGGGTGATAACAGGATTAAAACTTGAGACCAGGGCTTGATTACTTGACTGTTGCTTCCATGAGTGTTAATGCTTGATATGAGCAAAATGGAGTCTTTGACAACTTCAGTCTCTTCTTAATTTATAATGATGTTATTTATTGGTCCAGTTGTGAGGGTTTTTAGTTTCTTTACATTGAGGTACAACTCACATGCAAGGTTGTGGTCTTTAATAAGTAAATATTTTAAGTCCTCTTCACTTCCAGCAAGCAAGGTTGTCTCATCTGTATATCGCAGATTGTTAATGAGTCTTCCTCCAATCCTGATGTCATGATCTTTTTTCATATAATTCAGCTTCTCCGATAATTTGCTGAGCACACAGATTGAATAAGGAGCTCTGGTAGCGTAGTGGTTACGAATTGGGCTGTGAACCGCAAGGTCAGCAGTTCGAAACTACCAACTGTTCCGCGGGAGAAAGATGAGGCTTTCTGCTCCTGTAAAGATTTACAGCCTCGGAAACCCTGTACAGGGTCACTATGGGTCGGAACTGACTCGACGGCACTTAACAACAACAACAACAACAGATTGAATAAGTACAGTGAAGAGATATAATCAAGATGTACACATTTTCTGTTTTTAAACCTTCAGTATCCCCTTGTTCTCTTCAAACAACTCCCTCTTGGTCTAAGTATGATTTAGCCTTTTAGCCTAGAACATATTTAAAGAACTTTGTTGTTGTCAAGAACAGAGTACCTTGAAAAAAAATTTTAAGGTCTGAATTTTAGCACAGCCCTTCCTCAAATCCTTTCTCCTATAATAAAATGGGAAATCTATGTGTGTGTGTGGGGGGGAGGGCGATTAAAAAACTATAACAGTGAAAAGCATGTTAACATTTTTGCATATGAAAAGAAGAGGCTTTTTTTTTACAAGGCATCCCTATGTAAGATGATTTTTGATCACATGAATTTCAGTTAAACAAGATTAGTTTTCAACTTCTAGTTAATTTTTCTCTTTTGCTATTTGTAATTATGTACCCAGAAAAATATGGCTTTATGGTTTGCTATAACCTAAAGCAAAAACTTATCCAATTTGAAGAACTATATTTAAAATTTTTTATCCTTTATATTTTCAATGCCTTCATAATCTTATTCCATTAGTATCACATGCAAACAATCACTTGATTATACTGTAAGATTTTATTACAAATAGAGATGAGGTTAAAAAAATATAAATATGCTGTGTTTCACCTTTCTAAGGTTAAAAATTAACCATACGTTCTTTAACATAGGCACAGGAGGGAGCATTAAAGCAGTGTGGGAAGAGGGATGATAAAATTGGCTACAATGAGGTTAGTCATTGAAGACTTATGAGATACCAATTACTTACAATTATTCTCCTTGTAGACTCTGCTTTTTGTTAAATCTCATCTGCTTGGAGCTGAGAACTTGCATTAATTTACACTGTACTGACTCATTTTCTTATTAAGCAAATTTGAAATGATATGATAAATTTGGATTTTCAAGATTCCTTTCTCTGAATCTTGTGCTTGTGTCTGGTAACACCAAAGACTTTAATATTAATCTTTATAACATGGCTATGATATCTCCTTATCCTTATATGACATGTAGTGAAGGTGAGGTAAATAAATTACCTGGAATACCACAACACAGAATTACTGCCAAGTGAACTTCAGCATTTTATTTCTCACCCGGCTTTCCATTTTCTATTACTAGTTACAGTAGCAATGGTTCTGAAGCAGACAACCTAACAAAATCACCATGTTACATGTTCAGTCTATTCCAACTAGTATCCAAGGCATAGCAGAATTTTGAGGATATGGGGGAAAGGTGGATTGAAAAGGTAATTTTTGTTGTTAATTGCCATCGAGTTGGTTTGGACATATAGCAACTCTGTATAGGGTTTCCAAAGAGCAGATGGTGAGCTTGAACCATGGAACTTGTTCAAACTGACTTTGCAGTCCAGTGCATTAGCCCACAGCACTAAATGCCCTATCTCCTTTACCCTATTTGAGAACCACTACTCTTGTATATAGGAGCATTTCAGCTCCATACAATAAGCACTGGACACAAATCATAAAGTTCACGGTTCGAGCCTACCAGTTGCTTTGTGGGAGAAGGATGAGGCTTTCTGCTCCCAAGAAGATTTAAAGCCTTGAAAACCCTATACAGGGTCCTATGAGTTGGAACTGACCCTATGGCACTTACCAACAACAATCCTTTTATTTAAGGAGCTTGGTAGTGTGGGTTATGAGTTTGGGTGCACACTGAAAGGTCAAAAGTTCAAACCTACCAGATACTCCATAGGAAAAAGATGAGGTTTTCTGCTCCCATAAAGATTTATAGCTTTGGACCCTATACTGGGTTTCTGTGAGTAGGAGCTGACACCATGGCAAGGAACCACCACAACCATCCTTGTATAGTTTACCAATTCTTGCACTCTCATTTTCAAATATATTTTTCTTTGTAAGTCATCCTCTTTTAAATGTTTCTCTTACTGTTACAATAGAATAATGCCTCCTTTGGGCACTGGTCTATATATCATTGAGTCTTTAGAAAAATTAATATGAGCCTAAAAATATTTTGACACACAAAGATTATTAGACTTTGTAGCTTTTTATTTTGCTGAAAGCATTAACCTTATCTAATATTTTATAATCAGAGCAATTGACAATTGTTCCATATCTATATCTGTATGCTGTTTTTGAGTCAATTCTGACTCATAGCGACCCTGTATATGGTTTCCAAGGAATAGCTTGTGGGTTGAACCACTGACGTTGTGGGTCACAGTCTAGCACTTATGTTACAGTGTCACACCAGGAATCCATGTGTATCTATATGTGTGTGTGTGTGTGTGTATACAAGTACTGATGTGGTGCTGTAGGATAAGCACTCAACCTTAAGGTTGGTTTGAACTGTAAGATCAATGGTTCAAAGTCACCTGCTGCTCCTTTGAAACCCTATATGGGGTTGCTATGAGTCAGAACTGACTCAACAGCACTTAACAACAACAACAACAATCTATTCAAATACATGTGTGCAAATGTATATATAGATGGAGTCTTGGTGTGGCGCTGTAGAATAAGCACTGGACTGCTAACCACAAGGTCAGTGGTACAAACCCATCAGCAGCTTCATGAAAATCCTGTAAAGGGTCACTATGAATCAGAACCAACTCGACGACACTTAGTAAAAACAACACACACACACACATATATAGTAGTAGTGTGTGCTGGACTGAAAAGTCTGAATTGCGAGGTCGGTGGTTCAAGCTCACCAACTGCTCCTTGGAAATCCAACATAAGGTCACTATGGGTTGGAACCGACTCGATGACACTTAACAACAAGTGTAGTAGTGGTAAGCCATCAAGTCAGTTCCAACTCACAGCAACCCTGTATAAGGTTCCCAAGGCAGTAAATCTTTATGGGAGTAGAAAGCCTCATCCTTGTCCCTGGGAGTGGCTGGCAGATTTGAAGGTACAGCAGCCCAACACGGAAACACTACGCTACCAAAGCTCTCTCTCTACATATATGCTCAATACATTTGACATTGCATATGTTGACAAGGTAGCCACTATCAGTATTCTACACATTCTTTATGTCTACTTCAAGTGGCAAGAAAAGGAAATAATCATGTTAGAATGCAAATTTAAAAGTATAAAAGTCACCTCCTCCCATCAACATTATTTTCTAATCTGTATCTTGCTTGTTGTTAAGTGCCATCGATCAGTTCTGGCTCATAGCAACCCTGTATAGGGTTTCTGGGCAGTGGATGGTGGGTTTTGAACCACAACCTTGTGGTACAAACCAACCTTTTGGTCCAGTGTTTACCCTACAGAGCCTAGTTTTCTTTAATCCCCAAGAATTCCTTTGATTTTCATAGAATTGTCCTAAGCAATAGAAATAATTGGCCTTTTTTTTTTTTTTTTAATCCTTCTTTGTGAATACAACTCCATTTCTGAAAATGGAGCTGAAGCATTTTCTTCTTTATACTGCTAGCTGCAGGGATTTCATTCAATTTCCCCTCTTTCCCAACAAACAGACTCTTGAAGCTTAACAAGGATCCTCTTCATAGCTGGACATGAGGCCAGGGAAGCCGCGTAAGTACACACCAGCAATCTCTACTATAGAGTAACCACCACATTTCTACAAATAGATGGGTCTGCCAACAAGCATTAAGGGCACTGTGATGAGCTACCCTGCATGATACCCTGAAGAATCTAGTATTCCCTTGATGTGCATAGCTAAGCTCTATTATCACCAAAAGAAATTACAAGTGAGTATCCAGGGGAGGATATCCACTGAAAAAACACACTTCTCTCACAAAATTCACACCGTCTCCCTTCGAGACACTAATGCAGTCCAGTCAACTAAATCTTGAACATGATCAGCAGACAAAATGGAAAATAATTAACTTTTTTCCCATCTGTGTAATGTTTCTTTTACCATTTGTTTTCAATTAAGTTTATCACCACTTTCTAGCAGTGGAAGTAGGTACACAGTTATTTTGTTTACTTCAAATGGCAAAGATGTTTATTTTTTTAAATTTACAACCAATAGCTAATGAAGACAAATGGGACATAGTTTCAATGACATGGTATAAAAATATACCTCCTGGGGCAGGGGTTGGGGTGGGGGTGAATCAGTCTGACTGAAAAAGGAAAGGCACTTAATAAGGTAAATCTAGGAAATAATTAAAAGATGATGTGCAATTTCAAGACTCAAAGATCAAATAAAGTGCATTGCTTTTTAAAAAGAGTATAGAAAGTAAACAAAAACAAAAAATAATAAGAGAGTCATGCACTGTAATCATGTTTCCATATTACTTCACACATTTAGAGAAAAATTGAAAACCTCTATAATAAAAAATAAACCAAACCACCAAACAAAAAATAGCACTATTCCTGCATAACTGTCTCTTTCTTCATATTTAAAAAATGATATAGAAACACTCATTCTATTATATTATTAGTAAAAAGGGTCAGACTGTGTTGATGATGTTGTTAATGTTTGGTGTTGACAAGTCGGTTCTGACTTACAGCGACCCTGTATAGAGTTTCTGAAGCTGTAAACATTTACGGGAGCAGAAAGCCTCATCTTTATCTCACACAGCATCTGATAGGCACCACTGCCTTATGGTTAGCAGTCCAGTGCTTATTCCACAGTGGCACTAGCATGATGATGTCAATGATACACGTATAAACCTGTTAGTTTACCTTTTTTATAACAATGTTCTTTACCTTTGCGTTAATAGACAAAAAGCCAGATGTTTTTAGATATTAGGACACCGGAAGTACAGTGGTTAACCACTGGACTGCTAAGTGAAAGACTGTAGATTGGAACTCGCCAGCTGCTTTGTGGAAGAAAGATGTTTGGCTATTTGCTTCCACAAAGATTTATAGCCTTGGAAACCCTGGGATCCTAGAGAGTCTCTATGAGTCAGATTGATTCGGCTGCAATGATCTTTTTTGGGGTGGGGGCGGGTTTAGAGCAATTTAAAGAAGCCAAATTCAGAATATTAACTCTCCTTTGTTTTCTATTAGTCAAATTTAAAACATAAATGGTTTGTAGCCAGAATATTCACTAATTGGTCCTATAACTCGTTCTCATACATTGGAAATGAAGTCAAATGGTATTTTCTTGGGATAAATTCTGATCCTTTTTCACAATTTGAGAAATATTTTGCTCCCATACAAGTAATATGCCACCAGCTTTTGTCTGACCAGAGGGGAACATGGCTACCCACACGCTTCTTACAAGTATTCTTTGTGTGCCTTGTCATTAAGTACATACCCTCCCACATGTATAAAGAGAAAAGTAGTTCATGAGCTTTTGAGCTTAGAAATATTTTTGCCCCAGCTGATAATAAAAAAATTTCAAGAGAAAGAAAATAAATTCAATCACTAATGGCATTAGATGTTTTGATGAAACTATGGATTCCTGGTGTGGCACTGTAGGATAAGCACTGGACTTCGAATCACAAGGTTGACAGTCCAAACCCACCAAATGCTCCTTGGAAACCCTATATAGGGTCACTATGAGTCAGAACAGACTCAAGTGCACTATAACAACAACAATATAGCATTTTCAGAAGCTCCAGTAGCACTGTAGGGTAAGTACTAGACTGCTAACTACAAGGTTGGCAGTTCAAAGCTACCCCCAGACAGTTATCGGGAGAAAGATGATGTTTTCTGGTCCCATAAATAATTACAACTGTAGAAATCCAAATAGGCTCTCTGTGAGACAAAATCAACCCCATGGCAGTGGGTACAGAGCATTTTGGAAGGAAAAGCCTCCATCTTTGAAAGTACATTTATTTAGGAGATAATAAATATACTGTATGTTTAATCAAGAAATCTTCAGTGAAAAGTGTATAAGAAGTGCTATGGTTTGAAAGGAAAATAAGGCCAAAGAAGCAACTGTTTGGTACAGGATCTTTCCACTAGAGAAAGACATAGTTCTCCCTATGAACTCCCCTATGATTTCTCTTTGACTGTTTCAAAGCAGTACATAAAAGTTCAAAGAGGAATTACAATTTATGAAGGCTCCTTCTTTCTCAAGACCCACATCCAATTGGTCACAAAATTTTAGTGATCCAGAAGCCTATTGCCAATAATTATAATAATTACTATTATTTAGTTATTGAAAACAGATATTCGTCTCCAAATTAAACTGTAAATTTAACAACATTTCAACAAAATTCTAACCAGCATTTTTGTAGACAGTAGTGAGTTGACCATAAAATTTATTTCTATGTTCAGAAAATATAGATTAGACCAAATAATCTTGAACAAACACTTCATAACAGAAGATTTTAAATGACCAATGAACACATGAGGAGTCATTAAATCTCATTATACATGGGTGGTGATTGTTTGATGTGGAGTTGGTTAAAACTCATAGTGGCCCTGGATACATTTCCAAGGCTGTAATTGTTTACTGGAATAGAAAACCTCATCTTTCTTCCACGGAGTAGCTGGTAGTTTTGAACTGCTGACCATACAGATAGCAGCCCAACTCAAAATTCATTACACTAGAGAAAGGTAAATTAAAATCTTAATGTGATATTATTTTATATCTACTAGAATGTCTGAAATGAAATTGACTAACAGGACTAACCATTGGTAATGGTATGGAACAACTGACAATCATAGCTTGGTGATAAGAGTATAAAATGGTAAATCATATTTGAAAATTGTTTAGCTATCTTATTTTTTTATTCAAATTAAAAACATATCTTGCCATTAGTTCAGCAATTCTACTTCAAGGTATTTTGTCGAAGGTATTTTTGCACATATGTACAAAAGGACTTGTACAAGAAATTTAAAACAGCTTAATTGATGATGACAAAAAAACAAAACAAAAACCCACACGTCTGCCATTGGACATTAGATAAGCTGTCATGTATTTATACAATGGAGTAATACTCAGCAATTAAAAAGAATGAACTATCAATGCAGGCAACAACATGATTACGTCTCAAAAGCAATAAGTTGAAGGAAAAAGCTCAGATCAAAAAGTTCTCATTGAATCTTTTTAAAATACCCAAACAGAAACAAACAAACAAACAAACTAGTGTTAGTGACAGAAATCGGAGTAAATGTAATAAATGCTGCCTGGGGGAATGGAAAGAGCATTGGTTCTGTCGAATAAGCACTGGACTGTGAAAAAAGTCAGCAGTTCAAATTCACCAGCTGGTGCACAGGAGAAAGATGAAACTTTCTGCTCCCACAAAGATTTACTGCCCAGAAACCCAATGCATGGTCACTATAAGTAGGAACAACTCAGTGCCACACAACAACAACATGGGGGATGGTGGCAATGGGGTTTGAATGTTGAACCTCAAACCCACCAGCCACTCTGCAGGAAAAATGAGGCTATCTGCTCCTGTAAAATTTACAGTCTTGGAAACTTTAAGGAATAGTGTTGCTCTGTCATGTAGGATCACTGAGAGTTGGAATGGACTTGATGACCAGAGTCTGGTTTTGGTTTTTGGCATGGGGCTGGTGATTGACTGGAAAAGGACAAGAGGAAACTTTCTAAGGTGATGGCAAGGTTCCATATCTTGACTGCTGTTGATTACATGGGGATATATTGGTTCAAAGCCATCAAATTATCCACTGTGCTTCTCACTCTATGTAAATTTTACCTTAACAACAAATGGTAGTACTTTAAAAGCCTTATTCAAAAGCTTATGTGTGAAGGACACTGTCCTAGTTACAATATGTTATGTGATCCTCTAACAGATCTTTTCTCTTAAATTAAAACACACACAGACCAGTAATAAGAACTGAAGCTTGGACAATTTCCTTGGTACTATCATTGATTGAAGGAGCTTGAGTAGCGTAGCCTCAAAGTCAGCAGTTTGAAACTACTAGCTGTTCCATGGGAGAAAGATTAGGCTTTCTGCTTTTGTAAAGATTTACAGCCTTGAACATCCTATACAGGGTCAGTATGAGTTGGAGCCAAATCCATAGCACATAACCACCACCACCATCTTTGACTTATCTTCCTGGTGTGGCACTGCAGGATAAGGCACTGGGCTGCAGAGTTGGTTTGAGTAACACTGTATATAGGTGGTTCAAACTCACCAGCTGCTTCTCAGAAACCCTATACAGGGTCACTATGAGTCAAACTGACTCCATGGCACTTAACAACAACAACAACCATTGATCTAAAAACATTTAATGAGTTGTTGTCAGGTGCCATTGAGTTGGAACCAACTCATAGCGACCCCATGCACAGCAGAACGAAACAATGTCCGATCCTGGGCCAACCTCACTACCACCGCCACACTTGA
>NW_006408537.1:21593390-21622994 GCF_000296735.1 Chrysochloris asiatica | reverse complement strand
AAGTGGCAGCATCAATGGATTCAAGCATGTCAACAGTAGTGAGGTTGGCCCAGGATTGGGCAGTGTTTCATTCTGCTGTGCACAAGAAGGTCCCTAAGGGTCGGTATCGACTCGATGGCACCTAACAACAAAAACAACAATGAGTACCTGCTGTGTATTGGAACCTGTATTAGGCACTAGGTATACAGTGTAAATCAGATAATGTCCATTCACTTCTGAGTTTAAATAAAGATAATATTACAATTAAAAGTAATGGCTATGGTTGTTAAAAACAAGGTTTCTTGAGAGAATAAAAGGAAAATTGCTACATTTTTATTTGTTTGTTTGTGGGGAGTTGGTGTTTAGGGAAAGCCTTTCCAAGAAAATTATATTTGAGCTCCAGGACTGGTACGAGCTAACTCGACTCTGCTAAGAGTGTAAAAAGAGTAACCTGGGTAGAGGGAATGGTGGTGGTGGTGGTATACTGTGGAGTCGGTTTCAACTGATAGTAACACTGTATCGTGTTTCTGAGGCTGTAAATCTTTACAGAAAGCCTCATCTTTCTCCTGTGGAACTTCTGGTAGTTTCAAACTACTGACCTCGAGTTTAGTAGCCCGACTCGTAACAACTATGCTACCAGTGCTCCTTGGGAGAGGGAAAAGCAACTGAGAAAGACCTTTGGTAGGTTAAGGGTTGTTTGCTAGGTAAAATATTTGATTTATAGAAAACTTTCAAAACTATCCCTGTTAATAAATAATTACACCAGGGTAACAGACACAAGCAGGATACATGGTCACCTGACTGATGGCTTATTGACTACTCTAACAATGTCTCTAGTGCAAGGTCAGTGTGACAAGAATAGAGTGAAAGAATGAAAAAGTACTTCAGATGAATAGGTAAACCAGGAGAAGTGCTTAGGGGTCATCTCAGGTAGGAGCTTGTAGACCATGGTATAAGGTTTGGATTTCAATCCAGGGGTAATGAAACTTCACTTATTCCAGCTGAAGCGCTTTAAGCAGACAAGCGTCATGATCTAATTTATAATTTAAAAAGATCACTAGCTGTGTGGAGAATGATTAAGTTACTTGAGGAAGGGCACATCGCCAGTAAGTAATAGAGCTTAAAACCCTTCAGTTAGATTTAGAATAAATGAAGCTTCCATTACACCTTACAACAAACAGATCCTCCAGAGAGAGACAGGCATTACAGATTATCGTTTTCATTTCTATAAAGAATAGTCGGTCTTCCTTAGGTATAGACAGGACTCATTATTTAGTTTTGTTTGGAAGTTAAGGAAACATACAACAAAAATTAAAACAGCAAAATACATGTGTCTGTTTCTAATAAAAGAATACAAGAGTAAATGTCTATATGATGAAGAAAACAAGACAAACAGAATTAATTTATATTTTGTAAAAGCAATATACATCAATCCTACACATTATGAAAGATAACTTTAAAATGCAAACAGAATTTAATTTGCAGTGATGATGGTGGTTTGTCATCTAATCAGTTTTGACTCTCAGTGATCCTGTTAAGGGCTTCCAAAGATGTAAATCGTTACAGGAGCAGAAAGCTTCATCTTTCTCCCAAGGTGTGGCTGGTGGATTCAAACTGCTGACCTTACCTTTAGCAGCCTAACAGGTAACCTGCTAGAGTACCAGGATTCCTTCAATTAGCATTAGTGGCGGCTGCATGCTGATTCATATGGACCCTGAATAAGGTTTCTGAGGCTATAACTCTTCACGGGAGCAGAAAGTACCATCCATTCCCCTTGGTAGATTCAAACTACTGACTTTGGGATTAGTAGCCCAGCTTGTAATCAACTATGCTACCAGGGCTCCTTTAATTAGCAGTGGTTGGTGGTAGCTATGTGCTGTATAGTTGGTTTTGACTCACAGCAACCCTGTATAGGCTTTCTGAGGCTGTAAATCTTTATAGGAGCAGAAAGCTTCATCTTTCTCCTGTGGAACTGCTGGTAGTTTTGAATTGCCGACCTTACAGACAAGATTCATTAGAAATACTCTGTAGTCCTAATTATATGTCTATATTGATGTATCATCTACAAAGACCTGCTCTCATGAGCACACACACACACATATACACACATAGTAGATAGATATATAGATAGATAGACACTATATAAGGTACCCTGGTAGTGCAACAGTTAAGCCTTTGGCTGCTAACTGAAAGGTTAGGGTTTCAAACCCACCCATTTGCTCCAAGGAGAAAAATTTGGTGATCTGTTCACATAACGATTATCACTTAGAAATGTCACTATGGGGCAGTGTCTCATGGGCCACTATAAGTCAAAAATTGACTTAATGGCAAATAAGATCAGTAACAATAATATTTACATAGTAATTTAACACAGAACATTTATAAAGACCCTCATCATAATTATTGAAATTTAAGATGGTTTATTCTTCTACTGTTAAAGCTAATCTTTTTACTTGATTTAGATCACTAGTGGCCTAGAATAAGTACAAATATATTTGAATTTCACTTACTTTGAATTTCATGCATTTTAAATTTCATAGTTAAGACCCAGACTTAACACAATCATATGCCTATTTCTTTCTTCAGTGCTTGAGATTTAAAAATGAACTGACTGGCCTTCACAAAAGAAATGAAAGGCGGATTTTCATCTCAAATATGCTTTTTTTTTTTTTTTTTTTCTTTTTCATAACAGGCATTAATGCTTGATCTTTAGTTCTATGGTTTGCTGTTGCAATGCTTAAAACTAATATACATAACAAGAATCCAATGATTAGACTAAAGGCAAGAAGCTGAAAAAGAAAAGGAGGGCCGTGTACATGGCTGAAATTTATGAAGGAATTAGCTGGACGCCACTGTCCCCATTTCTCTGTCCCAAACTGTCAGATGACGGATTTTCTCTAATCAGGGCTTTAATATTTACTGCTGTATTTTAGAAATTTCCTTCTGTTAAGAAAGCCAGCTTTGTTGTGTCATATATTGGATATTTGTTAGCTGCATTTAGCTTCTTTAGTTCATAAACAGCCTTGCTTGACCCTGAGTGATTTGACTCATGTTTTATTTTATTTTTTATGTTCTGACAGCTAAGTCACTAGAAGTGAAAAAATTCTGTATTTAATTCTTGCTCCAAAGGAAGGAATTAAAAGTACTTTTCACCCCTTTTTAATTCTGCTGAAGTCTTTTCAGAAACTGTCTCAAAGTCTCCTTGTTCCATATCTAAAGGCTACACATTCATTGCAAATACCTTTTTTAAACAACATAAAAATGACTGTACACATGGACCTCACTTGTTGCTGTTAAGTGCTGTCGAGTAGGTTTTTGAGGAGTGGCTGGTAAGCTTGAATCACCAATCTTGCGATTCAAACTGACTTTGCAATCCAGTGCATTTACCCACAGTGTCACACCAGGACTCCACTAGCTGTGGTGGTGGTGTGTCATGGAGTTGTTTCTGACTCATAGTGAACCTGCATAGGGTTTCTTAGGCTGTCATTCTTTATGGGAGCAGAAAGTCTCATCTTTTTCCTGCAGAATGGCTGGCAGTTTCAAACTGCTGACTTTGTGGTTAGCAGCCTGACTTTTCACCACTACGCTACCAGAGCTCCTTAGGACTCTACTGAATAGAATCAAATTGACTATATCTATGGGAAGGGGTGATGGAGAATAGGGGCAGACTGTGGAACAAGCCACCAATTGCTCTTATGCAAGTTCAGGCTGAAGCAGAAGAAAATTAAAAAGTCCATGAGAGCAAAAATATCATCTTGAATGTATAACAAATGAATTTAGAGATGATCGCAATAACAGATTTGATTCATGACTGAAACCCAGAGAATTTTAGGATGACATAAAGAACATCATACAGAAAGAAAGCCAGTCATTAAAAAGTCAGGAAAGAAAAGAAAGACAAAAGGGAATGTTAGAAAAGACTCTGGCACTTGCTTTTGAAACTAAAGAACCTAAGGTGAATGGAAGAAATGAGGATGTAAAAGAGCTGAACATAAAATTTCAAAGCGCAGCTTGAGAAAAGCAAAATATTATGATTATGTGTGCAAAGATCTGGAGTTAAGACAACCAAAAGTGAAGAAAATGCTGCGTTTCTCAGATGAAAGAACTGAAGAAAAATTTAAACCTACACATGCAATATTGAAGGATCGTATGGGCAAAATACTGAATGATGCAGAAAGGATTGAAAGAAGATGGAAGGAATACACAAAGACACCGTACCAAAACTAACTAACCAAAGTTCAACCATTTCAAAAGGCAGCATATGATCAAACATCCATGGTGCAGAAGGAAGAAGTACAAGCTGCACTAAAGGCACTGGCTAAAAACAAGTCTCCAGGAATTAATGGAATTCAAATTAAAATATTTCAGCAAACTCATGATGTACTGCGGGTGCTCACTCCTCTAGGTCAATAAACTTGGAAGACAGTTACCTGGCCAACTGGAGATCCATATTTGTGCCCATTCCAAAGAGAGGCGACTTAATGGAATGCAGAAATCATAGAACAGTATCATTAGTATCAAATGCAAGTAAGATTTTGCTGAATTCAAATATAGTTACAACATCGACAGGGAACTGCCAGAAATTCAAACTGGATTCAGAAGAGGACATGGAACAAGGGATATCACTGCTGATGTCAGATGGATCTTGGCTGAAAGCAGAGAATAGCAGACAAAAAGATAATTATTTGAGATTTCCTAACTATGCAAAGATTTTTGATTATGTGGATCACGACAAACATTGTGAAAGATAGGTATTTGAGAACACTTCATTGTGCTCATGAAGAACCTATACACAGACTAAATCAGTCATTAGAACACAGCAAGAAGATACTGAATGCTTTAAAATCAGGAAATGTGTACACCTGGGCTATATTCTTTCATTATACTTAATCTTTGTGCTGTGCAAATTATCCTAGAAACTGGATTATATGAAAAAAATGTGGTATCAGGATTGGAGGAAGACTCATTAATAACGGATGATATGCAGATGATACAATTTTGCTTCCTGGCAGTGAAGAGAACTTAAAATACTTATTGCTGAAGATAAAAGATTAAAGTCTTCAGTATGAATTGTACCTTAATGTAAAAAAAAAAAAAAAATCCTCACCACTGTAACAAAAAATAATATCATGATAAATGGAGAAAAGATTCAAGTTATTTAAGTTTTCATTTTGCTTGTTTTCACACTCAACACCCATAGAAACAGCAGTCTAAGAAATCAGTATACTGAATTTGGTAGATATGCTACAAAAGACCTCTATAAAGTGTTCAAGAGCAAAAATATCTGTTTGAGGCCTGAGGTGCACCTGGTCCAAACTGTGGTCTTTTCAACTGCCTCATAAGCATGTGAAAGTTGGACAGTGAATCAGGAAGACTGGAGAAGAACTGATGCATTTGAGTTGTGCTGTTAGAGAAGGATACTGAAAGTACCATGTACTGTCAGAAGAACAAACAAATCTGTCTTGGAAAAAGTACAGCCAGAATGTTCATAATGAAACAAGCATGGTGAGATTTTTGTCTCATGTACTTTGAACATGCTGTCAGCAAGGACCAGTCCCTAGAAAAAGGTACCATGCTTGGTCAAGTGGAAGGTCAGTGAAAAAGAGGAAGACCCCCAACAAGGTGGATTGGCACAGTGACAGCAGCCAATTTTGAGGACAGCACAGAACCATATTTATTTAGTTCTGTTCTACATAGGGCTGCTGTGAGTAGGAAGTTACTCGACAGTACCTAACAATAAAAAAGACAATATTGGCACTCTTGTTCTTTGTTGTTAAGTGCCACAGTGTCATGTCCGACCCATTGAAACCCTGTATAGGGTTTCCGAGGAGCAGCTAGTGAGCTTGAACTGCCGACCTTGCAGTTCAAATGGCTTTGCAGTCTGGCGCATTAACCCGCAGTGCCACACCAAGACTCCTGCTCTTTAGTTGTTGTTTTTCTAATTTTATTTTTGTATTGCTGTTAGCTTGATATTTTTTTTTTTTTATCTTTTGATTTTTAGTGTATTTTTGTCTTTTTGTGTAGGTGTGTCTGTTGTAGACAATATATTCATGGGTTCTATTTTTTGATCCATTCTGCTATTTTCTATCTCTCGTCTGGTACACTTACTCCATTTACATTCAATGTAATTATCTATAGGCTATAAATTAAACCAACGCCATGTGTTCGGCACACAGACTCATTATAAGGTTGTAAACAGGGAAATGATATGATAGAGTGTTTTACTTTTAAGCTTTTTCACAGTAATGAAAAGGATGGACTAATGAAAAAATAGAGCAGAAGGAAGTTAAAAGAATGACATATAGTATTCAAACTGAAAAATGATATATATATAGTATTCAAACTGTTTTTATAATGATCTCAAATTCAAAGTGATGCTTTCAAATACATGTGTATAAGCACTCAAAATATGAACTTGGAAACAGAAATATGTCTACCTTTGTGAGACTCTCTCACATTAATAACTACAAGTCAGCATGACTACCTTACAGTAACCTAAACAATTTTATACATGGCAAGCAAGTCTGAGTATTTCTCTATTAATTTTCTAAGACAAAACCAGACACAACTGAAGGTTAGGTTTAAAGCAGGAGTGGTAGGAGTGAAGAGTGAGAATTAACCAATTCAAACAAGCTTTCTACAAAGTCGATTCTTTACATTGCCTCAAGGACACTTTTGTGTAACTACCTAAACAAAAAAGAACAAAGGGTAATCAGAGTAGGCCTGAAACTCCCAAAGCAATTTCCAGCATACAAGTAAGAGAGACTTGGTTCCTCTTCTCCCCTGTTCTATGAGTGTTCACTCTTTGGGAGCTCTGCAAAAGAACATGACCTGAGAATACTTATTTACTACCCGAACTGGCATCCTTGTCCTTCAAAGATATTTGGCTTTTAATATCTCAACTATTTCAGTAACTCTTTATTCTCAAATAACTCGATTTTCATTTTCTTTACGTTTACCACACAACATATTAATTTTCTTTACCACACATATATTAATCTTTTATCTTATTTGAAGTTGACTTTAATAATGTGATTTATGGCCCCAACCACACAAACACTAGATATGTATAGAAATCAGGGGCTAGAAGTTTACAGTGAGCCAAAAGTGTTCCCCAGTCTCACTGTCTATCCCATTTTAAACCTCAATCTAACAAAATAAAATAATCCTTCATAACCCAGAATCCAGGCAAGTCCTGTTCCATGGTTTGATAAAGGTTTTCAAGAACTTAAAAGAACCCTGGTAGATTTAGTAAGTACCTCAAAATGGACTCAAATGAATTACATATAAGTTTATAACATTCAAATCCTTTTAAAAAAAAACATTGCACTCAGTCAATAAATTGATGTTGTTGTTGTTAAGTGCCGTGGAGTCAGTTCTGACTTATAGTGACCCTGTACAGGGTTTCCAAGGCTGTAAATCTTTACGGGAGCAGAAAACCTCATCTTTTTCCCGTGGAACAGCTGGTAGTTTCGAACTGTTGACCTTGCGGTTTGCAGGCCGATTTGTAACCACTACGCTACCATATCTCTGGTAGCATAGTGGTTATGAGTCGGGCTGCAACCTCAAGGTCAGCAGTTGGAAACTACCAGCAGTTCTGCAGGAGAAAGATGAGGCTTTCTGCTCCCGTAAAGATAAACAGTCTTGGAAACCCTGTGCAGGGTCATTATGAGTCGGAACCGACTCCACGGTACTTAACAACAACAACAAGCTACCATATATATTAAAAATTCTCAATAGTAAACGAGCTTCAACCATTGGAATCATGCACATATTTGAAACATAATAAACATGAATTTGAGAAATCACTGGCCAGGATTTGATTTTTATGTGAGGAATTATACATACGCACATTTTTTGAAATGTTATGAACATTGTTTTGCATTTCTAAACAGCAAGATTCATATTTGTTAAAGCCTAGTGTCCTTTACTAAATTCTGGGAACCAGATCACCTTTAAAGCTACCAATCACTTAAAATTTAAAATAAGTACCAGGTAATTCATCTTTATCACCGTATTGGCTTAGATCTTATCTAGAGTGAAAGACCCTAATGCTTAGAAAACCAACTAATGCTCTATATTAGCCCTATAAATATGAGGTCAAATTATGAATTTCAATAAATCCATTAGACCATTCTTACAGTCAGTTAGTATTTATTCTATTTTACTGTATACTCAGACTATATGCTGGACAATGGGGTTTAGAATAACTATAAGAGAACTCTGTGTTAAATAGTATTTAGTTTTGTTGGAAATAAAATAACACAATATGATAAAGGGGTACACTGGCATTCTCCAGCTCCCAGAGTAGCTATATCTAAGAGTGGAGAAAGAAAGTTTCCTATAAGGGAAAGGGCTAAACTAAGAGTCAAATGAGCAGAAGTCAGATGAAGACATTTGAGATGTTGAGTAAAGTAGGGGAGAGAAACAGTGTTCTAGCATGAAGGGCAGCATGAAGCAAGAACCTATCATGAGTGTTTTGAACAAACTTAACAGGTTGGTTTTGGTAGGGTTGTGAAATGAGAGTCAGAGAACAACAAAAGTCAGGTTGGAGAGGTCAATGCAAGTCATGTCATAATTCAGTGGTTTCTCAAGTTTTGTATCTGCAGAGCTCTTTTCTCAAGAAAAATTTAACCCTGAACTTCAATATATCAAGTTGAGAAGAGCAGTGAAGAGCAGCAATCTTCATACTTAAGTAAAATAAATTTCACTACTTGTGTTGGAGTACAGTTTACAAATCACTTCTCTAATAGATGGAATAACAATAAATGTTTAAACTAGGAAGTAGAGTGGGCAGCTTTGAATTTTTGCGTGATCACTCTGGCTACAGTGCGATGTAGATGATGGAAGCAGTAGACTATGCAGATGATGAGCACACGATTGAGGCAGGGCTGGCATGGGTGTGTGGTTAGAATTACTGCACGAAGACATCACAGATGACTCAGCGTTCTAGCTTGTGTAACTGGGTTGAAGGCTACAGAAGATGAGAATAGATTTATACTAAATTTGGGGTTGAGGTGGAGTGGGAACATGGTGAATTTAGTGGTGAGCAAGAAAGAAACTGGACATAGGATATCTGAAGATCAGAAGAGAAATCTGGAACTAGATGTACAGCTTGGAGTAATCATTATCATCATCATAATCACAGCTACTATTTACATCATGCTTACAAAGTACTAGGCTCTTGGCTAATTACTTTGTATGTGCTATCGTTCATAACTTTGACAGTGCTGCAAGAGTGATATTAAGAAGCATCTACACTCTGGTGTGGTGCTGTGGGTAAATGCACCAGACTGCAAAGACATTTGAAATGCAAGGTCGGTGATTCAAGCTCACCAGCTGCTCCTCGGAAACCCTATATAGGGTCCCTATGGGTCAGAATCGACTCGATGCCACTTAACAACAGCAACACTCTAGAGAGGCTGTGCATTTCAACCAAGATCATGTAATAAAGACACAACAGATTTAGGATTAAAAACAAAAAATAAAACAGCTTTGGTCAAGTCAATTCTGACCCATTGTGACCCCATGTATGTCAGAATAGAATTGGCCCCATAAAGTTTTTAGTGACTGGTTTTCCAAAAGTAGGTTGACAGGCCTTTTTTCTAATGAAAAAAGGTGAACTCAAACCTTCAAACTTTTGGTTAGCAGTTGAATGCTCTAATCCTTTGCATCACCTAGGGAATCCAGATTTGAGCAACTTAAGTCTATCTGGATCAAATCACCTGCTGTTAATCATCACCACCTGACTAAAGTGACACAGTGGCTGCAAAAATGGGTTGAGGACCAGGCATTGCTTCATTCTGTTTTACATAGGATCGCTATGAGTTGGAACCAGCTCTAAGGCACCAAACAACAGCAAGGGACGCATGTAGAGCAATGAATCTCAATGGAAGAGGGCATACTGCTTCAGAGATTACCAAGAGAAAAAAATGGGTATCTGTAAATACATATTCAATATTCCTTTTGAAAGGAATCTTGAGAAATTGAAAAGATACGCCTTCAGAGGTTAGACATGTAAATAAATATGTGTGAAATAGCTGGGTCTATGACAAAAGAAAGACATGGTGTAACTAGGTGAATTAAAGTTATTTAAATTCAAGGTTGTTGTTTTGTTTTTTTAAATACACAATTTTGCCAAAACTAACACAAAGAAACAAAAATTTTCATTAGAATGACCCAGCCTTCTAGTATGGCTGATCTTTGCTTATTATCTCTATTATAAACTACAGAACAAACACATAATATCTTTATGAAGGTTAAATAAGCACAAAGTGAAATAAGAAAATTTTGTGGGCTATGTGAATTTTACAAAATGCTTCCAAACAGAAAATATTAATGAGCACTAACATTTAATGGCCGGCTATGAACAAAGAGTCCCAAAAGAAAACCAAAAAGGATGAACAGAGGAATAAAGACATTTCAGGAGTTAAGTGCCTCAAAAGTGAAGTAACCAGAGTCTAACAAGGATTTCTAAGTGGCCATGCCATTCAAAAAGCAATGAAAATTAGATGAGAACGAACAAATTCCCTTTGGACTTGATAATATGGAAAGTCATTGTAGACCTCAAGGAGAGTGCTTCAGAGAAGAGCTAGCAAGCAGAAGCCAGACTGCATCAGAAAGAGGAACCTGCTGAAGATGGGGAACTGAGGGCAGTCAGAACAAACAATTTTTTTGTTGAAGGATTTAGTATTTGAGAGTGACAATCTAATCTTCTCAGCTTTCCAGACAGTCAGGAGAAGTCTTGTCTGTTTACTCCTGTAAGCATACGAGTAAAAATATTTTCTGTGGGTGTCATGTTATGCAAAGACCTGGCAGGTTTAGTCTCAGAGACAGGTTACTTGTTTCTGAAGTCTAGTTGTTAGAAGTTCTCAACCAGGGGTGATTGGCATCCATTAGAGGATATTTGCAGGGATGACACAGCTCGTTATAAAACTCAGTGTGTCATACATACAATGATAGACATGATAAAATCTTCCTAAGTAGTGCTAAGAAAATGTTTGTCTATACCAAAAAAAAAAAAAAAAAAAATGGGGAAGTTTCCCTTTTTCTTTCAAAAGGGCTTTTTTTTTTTTTTTTTTTTTTTTTGGTATGTTGGTATGTTTTTATTGTGAGTTGACTGAGTTTACAGGGCAGATCATCAGTTTCACATTCAACAAATCATACACTTTGTTTCATTACAATGATTATAATCTCCTGCATGTACCATCAGTTAACAGTATTTCTCTGTATTCACTTCTCAATAAAGACTTTTGCTTGGCCTCTAGTTCTCTTAAAACTGAAGTTGGTGTCTATCTTTCCTCTCATATTTGAGTCTACTGTTTTTTTTAAAGTATTCCATTTCAATGTGTTAGTATTCCTGCAGTTTATTTTTATAACACTTTGGTATTCTCAATATGATAATATATATTTAGCAGTTAGTGACCCACAAATGTACACAATGGGTTGGTCAGTTGGCATTAAATTACAGGTAGCATCTACGATTCCTGCTGATTTATGCGTATTTATCACAATCACCCTTTACGTTATAAAACTGGATGTAAATGGTGAGTCTTTATTGGTGGAATACTGTTTATTAAGTGCTATCCAGTCAGTTCTGACTCATAGGGACCCTGCATAGGGCTTCTAAGGAGCAGCTGCTAAGTTTGAACTGCTGACCTTGTGGTGTTGTGTTTGAACTGCTGCTAAGTTTGAACTGCTGACCACAGTGGTGCTGTGTTGATGAGTTCCCCTTGGTGAAAATATAGACAATCAGGATATGTGGATTACTAATATAATTAAACACTTGTTACTCTTGAATGAATTGTATGACTGATTCCTGTACCTCTTAGAGAGTCTCATAGTTTTATCCTTCATCATTCTGTGTCCAGTCACTGGTTTAGGAAGATTTCTGAATGAATGACACACACCAAAGGACACAGAATTTTGTCTAATTGTTGCTATGTCCATCTCATTGGAGTGTTTCATACAGAGTGAAGTCAAGAAATCTAAAGGACAAAGGCCCAGGAGTTCATTACACTTATATTACTGTTGTTAAGTGTCAGTGAGTCCCTTCCAAGTCATAACTACCCTACGAGGAGAAGCTGGTGAGTCTGAACTGCCGACCTTTGATTCGTAGTCCAGCACTGATAATCAGTGCTTATATAAATACCAATATGTGCGACAGAATTAGTGCTTAGGTTTGCCTTCCATTTAACTAGTTAATGAGGTTGTGGAAGAGAACAGTACTTTCAACATCTTGGGTGACAAATATTGCCCAATCTAAAAAAAAAAATGCAAGAGTTCGCCCAAAATTAAGCTATGTTGTTATTAAGGACTGTTGTGTTGGTTGCAACTCATAAGGTTTCTGAGGTTGTAATTATTTTGTGGAAGCAGAAAACCTCATCTTTCTCCTGTTGGAGCAGCTGGTAGGCTTGGATCCTCAATCTTGTGGTTCTCAGTTCAGTGTTTATCCCACAGAGCCACTGCACTCAAAAATTTAGCTTTAGTTGGTTAATACTTTAATACAGTAAATAATCTCGAAGTCTTTGGAAAGAAGCAAATATGATGAAAACACTAATCTGAATTTATCTGTTTTCAACAATAATCTTTGCTTTCTGAACAATTGTCTGCCAAATTAGTTTACGTGGCACAATAAAAGATATGTGCACACTTTAAGGTGCAATGAAAACTCTTTAATAATAAAAAATATTTAAGATCTAGAAATACCTTGGTTGAAATTTTAAATGTACAGAGATTAAAAAGCAATGTCACATGATGAGAAAGCTAAAAATGTAATGAAATTAACTATAATAAAATTTTACAATTGTACTTTAAGAAGAGTTATAACAATTTGTATTTGACTCCTTACTTTGCTGCCAGCAATTGAATCAATAGCTTAAATATTTGAATACATCACATTTTAAACTATGGATCATTTCATGTTGTTTCTTTCCAAACTCAAAAGGAAGTTGAAATACTCAGTACTGAGACAATCAAGTCAATTATATTTCAACAAGCAATTCAGAGGAAAAGCCCTGTGTGACACTTCAAAACGATTATGGACATCAGCATCAAATACCAGTTTTCATATACACTATCCATGACAGCTCTCAGGGACACTATTAAGTAACTTGTTCATCAAGAAGCTCTCTCAAATGTTTCCATTTTTCCAAGCAGCGAATACTAAAGCATAAATCAAAACATCAATTACAAAATGGCCCCAGCAGCAAAGGTGTCCTATAAAGCAAAGCAAACCAAACCAATCCCAAAGCCTTCAAGACAGAGTAGAACTGACCCACAGGTTTCCAAGGCTGTAAATCTTTAAGCTGATAGCAGTATCTTTCTCATATGTAGCAGCTAGTGGGTTTGAACAAGCAACCTTTCAGTTTGCGTCAAAGCACTTAACCATGAGCTTAAGAGATCCTATGGTGGTAGTAGTTTTGTGCCTTTGAATTGGTTCTTACTCATAGTGACACTGTATGGGGTTTGTAGGGCTATAAATCTTTAAGGCTATAAATCTGCTCCCACAGAGCAACTGACCAATACACAACCTAAGTCAATTACTGCAGCCACTGATCACTATAATGCATTTTTAAAATGTTTACCTGGAGGAGTCACCCTTAGTTTTTGTAAAAACATAATATATTTTTTTTTTCTGTTCTATTTTTTAAAGTATTACTTTATGTATAATAAGACAGGTGTAGCCTTTCATATATCAAAGTCTCATACATAAAATAAAGGAGAATCAGTTTAATGAAATTCAACATATATTATAATGAAATATGTGATGATCCCCCCAGCTCCAGAAATTTGATATATTGCTGAGAATGAGTAAGAGTAAAATCCTAGAGTTTTACTGTTTTTCACTTTTGGTCACTTTACCGTGAATTGTGTTAAGCTAGTGAGTTCATCTTCCCAGAGCTAGAAAATTATGAGAAAACCATTACTTTCTCCTGACCACAACCCACCACCTACTCTTCTCACAGACCCATTATAGTTCTAGACTATATGAAAGCTATCCTACAGTTAGTTGCCTGGGATGGAGCAAATCAAGCTAAATGTTTTGTTTTTAAAAGATAATAAGCACATTCCAGCCATTCCTCATAACCAGAAAGGAAAAGTAAAATTAGTCTTGTCTTATTCTGTCTTTGAAGCATAGTCAACAGTATTCATGAATAACAAAAAGACATTTGCATTAAAAAGGAGGACAATGAAACTCGGGAAAAGCCAAAATGGGTAGGTAGGATATAATTTCTATAATATCTTGAGACTAGTTTGTTGTTGTTGTTATAAGGGCTATCAAGTCAGTTCTGACTCATAGTGACCCTATACAGGGTTTTCGAGAAGCAGTTGGTGGGTTTGAACTGCTGACCTTGTGGTTTGCAGTCCAGTGATGATCCTACAGTGTCACACCAGCTTTAGATCTATACTATCCAATACTGTATTGAGTATTTGAAACACAGTCCAAATCAATCTATGTTTTAAGCATAAAATATATATCAGATGTCAAAGATTTAATTTAAAAAAAAATATTGATGATGATATTTTTATAATGTCATCATGATATATTATGATATTATTTGTTGATGTTGCTAAATGCCATCTACTTGGTTCCAGCTCATAGTGACCCTTTGTAGGGTTTCTGGGGCTTTAAATCTATGCAGGAACAGAAAGCCTCATCTTTCTTCCATGTATTGACTGGTAAGTTTGAACCACAGAACTTATAGTTCACATTCCAGTGTTTATCTTATGGAGCCATCATGCTCCCATGATATTACTAATATCATATTAATAATTTTAATATTGATTATATGTTACAATGGTAACATTTTGGATATATCGAGTTTCTAAAATTAATCACACTTTTTGAAAAGTTTTTAAAATAAGGGTACTGGAAAATTTTAAATTACATATGGGGCTTGTATGATATTTCTACCAGACAGTACTGGTTTAGACCACTATAAATGTGTAGTAATAAAACTTGTGGAGAATTCTATATTCTATAATTGGCTCAGAACTTGTAAAAAATGTACCACACAGCATGAAATGATTTTAAAAGCATATTTCCTATGGAACATTATGCATTTTGCATCGTCTAAAGGGGAGAATTATTTAAAAGTGTTTGGCGTATAAAAAAAAAAAAAAATGACGAGAGGCTTTGGTGAAAAAAAAAAACCATGGGTTAAAGCTGACGAGGTTTGTTATATTTTGGTTCAAGGCTTCTTTTCTGGATGAAGATTTAAGGCTAATAAATTGTGAATAGACATTAATCAGGAAATGAGCATTTCTAAGAGATCTAAAATCAAGCCCAAGTGTGCTACCAGAAGGGGAAGGGTTACAGAAGCAATGTACAAAGTGCCTGGGACCTACAGTCTTGTCTTCTTTGTCCCACTTCCTTCCCTGTTACTTTCTCCCTGTTTTCTCCTTCCTTCCCAGCTCAGATCCATGTTTATCCCCATTTCTTCCTTCAATGATTATGGTATACTTTTCTGTCTCTTCTCCCACTCCAATTGGCATCTCCTTCACCTTTGGTCTTTTCTCCTATCTCCCTTAGTTTTCCCTTGTCTCATTTATTTCTTTTATAAAAACTTAAATGTTTATAACATGGTCTTGAGATACATTCTAATAGACTGAATGTTCTCTCATCTTCTCTCTTTAAAGAACAGAAAGAGCAAAAACAAAACACTAAAAATCTCAAATAAAGTACTATTTATTTATATAGAACTCTTTATTAGGTTGTTGTTTTGTTTTATCTTTAAAGGGTTAATGGCTCCTTCCAGCAATGCAGTTCAGGAATAAAACTTCTTTGGAATCAACTCAGGAGTTTCCTAGGCCCTAGGCTACAAACCGCAAGGTCAGCAGTTCGAAACTACCAGCTGTTCTGAGGAGAAAGACGAGGCTTTCTGCTCCCATAAAGATTTACAGCCTCAGAATCCCTGTACAGGGTCGCTATGGGTAGGAACTGACTCCATGGCACATAACCACCACCACCCTGACCCAGGAGCCCTGGTGTGGTGCTATAGGATAAGCGCTAAACTGCTAACTGCGAGATTGGCAGTTAAAACCCACCAGTTTCTCCTCGGAAACCTTATTCAGGGTCTCTATGACTTGGAACTAACTTGATGGCGCTTAAGAACAAACTGATCCAGAATCAGTTTCTGGTGCAAAGATCAACAATAACAGGAATGCAGACTATAGCAAAACAAACAGACAACCCATATACTTGAGACGGGTACATGATGTATGAAATCTCCAACATATTTAAGTAACTAATTGAAAAGTGCATTTGAGTTTTTAAAAAATAAAAATGTATGTATTTTATATGTCTAATTATTGACTTTAGTATTTGGAAAACCAAAACACAAAATGAAAAAACCAACAGACCTGAACTCATGTGGATTAACTGACAAATGATTTATCAAAGCAGTGTTTAAAAAATTCCTTTAAGGCTGGGGTAAGTTGATTCAAGATTGCTGTAAAGGGTTTCTTGGGATGTATTTCAGAGTAGTTTAGTAAAGCTAGTTGACAGTCATTTCCGAAAAAGACAAGGTTATTCAACTCAGGTCAATTAACAAAAATAGAACCTATACTTTGACACTCCACTAAAAGTGACTATGCAGTTACACTGTCATATTGGTTAAGTATCAAGATGCATTTTAGTAAATGAAAGAAATTTCAAAGACATAAACCCTTGAGTAGCTTTCACCTAAAACTCTCTCCAAGTACTGCTTACAGACCTTGTTTGGTGGGATTTTCAAGAGCAATGCTACTCTTGCAAGCAATTAATAGTTGCCTTTTAAGAATCAGCACTAGTAAATTAGACCAAAACACAGCCAATACTATTACATTTAGGATAATGAGTCAAAATTTGTGCATATGATGTCCCAAGACTTTCAACACAGAGCTTTCATGTAATATTGAACACATTTTTTACCTACTTAAAACAGCTGCTCAACCTCTAGGAAATTAAGCCAAGGATTATATTCATCCTGGACTGGAATAAACAATCCTTTTAATCAGAAACTAATAAAATTATTTTGCTTTTAAAACCAATTTGATCAGTTCTTCATTTTATCTATGATAAATATCTAGATAATCAATAGCCAATTAAAATATAAGCACATAAAGAGAATTAGAATTATCAGTCATACCTTATTATGTGTCTGAGTCTGTCCAACCAGTATGAGGATGTTTGATGAGATGATAGACAGGCAGAAGTTAATCAGAATTATGGACCGCTCAGAGCGTATGTACCTAGCCAGGGAAAAAGTGTGCAAATTTAAAATTACACAGAAAGATGAAGAATTCTGTTTTTCCAAGTTAGTGAAACTGATCTAGGGAAAAATTATTAAAACATACCCTCTAGAGAAGATAAAATACTAAAATAAGTATTGTTTTAGTGACTTAATAGGATAGTGGAAGTATGCTTTAGAATTACTTTTTCCTTAGACATTTGCATGGACAACATGATATATATGACAGATCTCAAGTTGCACATCTGTTTTCAGTACAATTTTTTTTTAGGAATTTTTTGGAAATATGCCACTTAGTATAATGTTACCTTATAATATACATATATGTGCACTTTATGCATGTCAAGTATTATATTCTATGTATACAGTTAAGTATTATCATATAATATATATACCCCTGGTGTGGCATTGTGGGTTAATGCGCTGGACTGCAAAGTCAGTTCGAACCGCAAGGTTGGCAGTTCAAGCTCACCAGTTGCTCCTTGGAAACCCTATACAGGGTTGCTATGGGTCAGAACCGACTCAGTGGCACTTAACAACAACAACATTATCTTTTAAATCAATGAATAGAAACTCAGAGAACACCACCAACAACAAAAACCAAAAATCAAAAGCCCACTCAGATTTAAAAATATCACCAGTGATTATTAGAAGAAAGGTGCCATCACATTCATGAAACCATACACATTTTTTTCTGCCAACCATTTCATGCATGCAAGTATTTTTATGTAGTTAGGACATTACGCTTTATACTTTTCTTTCCCTGAATATTGGGGACAAAAAGATTGGTATCTCTAAAAATTAGGCTGATCTATAAATAATTCGCCATGAGATTGAAAAATTACATGGCACTTGTCATGTTTTGCTTCTTTGAAAAAAGTGTTTATATACAGTCTGTTATGTAATTCTTAGGAGCACCAAGAATGTGAGCCCTGGAGAGAACAGCTCAGAATCAAATGTCCTACTAGCTGAAAGGGTAACAGCTATTTTGTTTTACTGTACTCTGTGGTAAATCTCTGAGTGACAGTAACAAAAAGACATGCTTGTCCTTGCTGTGTGTTTGAGCCTGCTCAGTTTGTATTAGATCACAGAATCACATTCCACAAACAGGTGTGGGCACTCCTGTACAGTGTTAGATGGGAGTGCCAAGAACTGGAGGCATTCAAAGTATATTTCTCTCTGTTTGAGGAATATTTAGGCAAAAGTCTCACATACCATCATATATTTCAAATGAGAAAGCAAACTAAAAACAAGAGCAAAAAAAGAAAACCAAACAAATAATAGATTTTATAATGTAAAAGACATTTTTTGAAATAAACCCCAATAGGACTAATCTAGGTTGAGTTTCAGCAAAAATGGCCTCAATTATTGCTTAACTGTGCCTCTGCATTATTGTTATTGTTTGTTAAGTGCTATGGAGTTGATTCCGACTCATGTTGTTGTTGTTGTTGTTGTTATGTGCTGCGGAGTCAGTTCCGACTCATAGTGACCCTGTACAGGGTTTCCGAGGCTGTAAATCTTTACAGGAGCAGAAAGCCTCATCTTTCTCCCGCGGAGCCCAATTCGTAACCACTGCACTACCAGAGCTCCTTGAAACCCTCTATAGGTTTTCCAAGGGGCAGCTGGTGGGTTTGAACTGCCAACCTTGTGGTTAGCAGTTCAGTGCTTATCCTACAGCACTACACCAGGTCTTCACATTATTAGAAGCTAAAAGTCTAGTAAACAACACACTGTAACACTAAAGGTATTATTGAATATTAAACTCTCTTTTTGTGTGTGGGATATAACAAAAAATTGAAAAGCTGCATAAAATTGATTTCAAATGTGATTTAAATGGCTTTCATGATGTCATAAGCACACAGACGGCTTTATTAATAGAGTTTCAGTGATATTATTTGCTCTGGAAAGAGGAAAATCATGGTGTTAAGACCCAGTATTGACCACCATGAGGCATCTTGAGCTGGTTCCATTTTCATCAATGTTAAGTGACACTGTTGCCTAAAAGATTGTTATGAAATGTCTCAACTTTAAAAAACTTTTAGGCCACATGGGATGTTTGCAACAAAATTTTTGAATACAGAAGTTCAGTACACTTCTTGAAAGGACATGCTGAACTCATTGATGTAACAATATAACTGCAGAACATAGCTGCAGATAGAGAATAACTTTGTGAATTGTTTCTAACAGTTGCATGGAACACCAACATACAAGAGCCCATTATATATAAAATAATTCTGATATGTTCATATTTTGCAAATCATTAAAAACATGAAAAGTTTTCAATTTCATAATTAGAAAAAAGTGATACTGTCTAAACTCATTATCATAAAGAAATGTTACAAGATAAATTAGGTGTTTATAAAATGCACTGAATTCTTCATGCTGCAAGATTCATTTAAAAACTCATGAATCTTGATACTTTTTTCAAGGTATTGATAATACTTCAATTCCTCTGTTTTATTAAACACACACATTTGAGCATTGTGAAAAGTAAACAATAAGTCTATGAGCACTAACTTTAAGGAACTCAGATTTATGCTGTTTCTTGAGACTTTAGTTTATATTTCTCAATTTCATGTCATCTTTTAAAGATTTTTTTGAGGGTTACTGGTTATTCCCAGAAAACTATTGTAGTAGATGATTACCTTGAATATTTAAAAAAAAAAAAATTGTATTGTGGACTAGTTAGTCTTGTATTTCTTTGATAAATTTTATCCACCAATTATATTTGTAGTGTTTGTTGTATGGTTAGCCATACATATTCAAGGATAAGATAAAGGTGGAATAGATGGTGCTGGAACCCTACATGCCACGAAATGGAGTGCTGTTATAGATACTTCAGTGAGAATACTTCATGGTGCTAATGTGATTATCTAATATTCTGAATCGTAAATACTGCCTCATTTTCCAGAAAGTGTTGTTCAAGCAATGTGGAAGGAAAAGACTTTGCTCATCATGTTCTTACTTTATAGGACAATGCCTACTTCACTTTGTCTTGAACCTACTGCCTATATAATGACATTCCTATATTAATAAAGCATTACTTTCTTTTTCTAGGAGGGAAATTTCATCAAATTGTCCCAATTTGTCAATGTTTCCCTATCAGGTAATTCTCAAACAAGAAGTTGTTGTTGTTAAGTGCCGCCAAGTTGGTTCCGACTCATAGCAACCCATATAGGGTTTTTGAGGAGCAGTTGGTGAGCTTGAACTGCCCAGTTTACAGTTCAAACCATCCTTGCAGTCCAGTGCATTAACCTACAGCTCCACACCAGGACACAAAACAAGAAGGGAGAACCTCTACTATACCTGTACCAGGGGGCCAAGAATGTATATGTATTTTGCTTTGAGATGAAGCATGAAAATTATGATCTTTGATCATTTAAATATGCTTTGACAATTTTTATTCTCAAAAGAGTGAATTAATACAATGAAAAATAATGATTTAGGAAAAAGGGTCAAAATAAATAGTCTTGCCTTATTAAATTATAATTAATTTCAACTGACTTGTTTTTTAATCTTAATTTTTATTTACCAAGACTTGCAGAATCCTGAGGCAGAAATAGCATTAACTTTTGATATTTTAAATATTGAAAATATTCAGCAAGTGATAAATAATTATCTATCTCCTAACACAGTAACTATGGAGTACTGGTGTGTCACTACAGGATAAGCACTTGACCTCAAGGTGGGTTTGAATCACAAAGTTGGTGGTTCAAATTCACCAGTAGCTCCTCAGAAATCCTAGACAGGGTCTCTATGAGTTGGAACCAACTCTATGGCACTTTACAACAACAACTTAACTGTGTTTTAAAAGCATTTTTTGTCATCTAATGGATATAAATTGTTTAATATGTAAAGCTCTAAGAATCCATTAGGAGATTTGATAAAATGTTTATGTCCTGGTTATCAGTACATGAATCTCACAGAGAATTCTTATTAATAGAAAACAACAAATCTTACAGAAATGTTATTTTTTAATAGCAACAGATATAATTTAAAATATTGAAGTACAAAAATTTTTCTACTCTTTTTCCTTGTTTATGTATTTTTTTCTGACTTAGTTTAATAAGTGAAAATTTGATTTATTGGAGACACTCAATAAAGAGACTTTTCCTAAAGCAAAGTGTTATTATATTGATGCTTTAATCTTACCAAAGGTTTCATTCACTGCCAAAGGCATATTGAAACCTTGTGTTCAAAACTTGAGAATTTGGAGACCATATTTCTATGATGGATAAATTAAGTACATATACTAATTAAACTCCCAGGCTAAATAGCAATTGGGTTAAGTGGAATTCACATGTAGACCTAAAAATGGGGTAGAAGAGTATTATGTGTGGTGGTAAACAACTTGTTGAAAGCTAGCAACATTTGAGAAGAAAAGTGTGTGTGTGCTCTTTTCTCACCACAGGCAACTATATATAGAAAAACACAGGTAAAAACGGCTTATTTATTACAGCTCAATCAAAACAATTACAATTGTTGTAAAAAATGCAGCTTTCAGGAAATTAAGACGACAGGAAACATATCATGGTTGTTATATTCCCTAATTTAACTCTAAACAACTGAACATTCTATTTCAAGTGTATCAATTGATTACATACCTCCATAATGCTGCATAGACAACTGCTAGGGTGATCAAGGCCAAGCAAGAAAGGCCACTGCCTACTATTAGGGTGACTGAAGGTGTACCAGAGGATTCCATGATCTGTAATTGAACAAAACAAAACAAAAAGGGGAAAAATGATAAATTAAAATGAAAATTTGCAACTCAACAAAATGAGTATCATTCAAAAATAGCCATTAAAGTTATGTTAGTTACAAGATAATTGGTCATGGAACCACTTAGCTCCCATAATCCCTGCTACTAAAATGAGTAAGTTTAGCTTTCCCCTCTCTCCCACTGTGAAGTAATAAAGGCCTTAGAGTTGTAGATATTTGATTATGACATATTATCTATTTACTATTTTCTAAAATAAAGAACAAAAATTATAACTTGGTCAACATTAACATGTTAAATTGTTTTCTAGCTGAAATTTGAAGTGGCATTAATTTTTTTTCAAGTAGCTAGAGTCCAGTTATTTTATGATTTTGTTGTTGTTGTTTTTAAAATTCCTCTCAGTCCTCCCATTTACAGATCTTTATGTATCCCTATCTGGTACATGGATATTGTAAAATTTTCAAACTTTTTGAGCTTTGACAACTTTGTTTTAAGTAAGTATTCTCTCATTTAATTTTGCTTGCTTGGCCTCTAAAAGGATACAGAAGAACGTCAAATTTCAGATGAAAGACCTTAGAATATATTACATGATTTTTACACCAACAAAATATTTAGAAATAATTTTCAGAATACCAGTATCAGTCCCAAATAAATGACCTTGAAAAACAAACTTTATATCTTTTAAAAATATATAAACATCATAAGCATTAACATATCTGAGAGGTTTCTTTCCTTAGATACTAACAAGCCAGTAACTAATGAAATCTGCTATTTTTCTTATCTTTAATTTTGGAAGTTTGAAGAAATACAGTCTGAGGTTAGGTTCTAAAATCTTAGATATGCACATACAATTACACTAGATTATTTTTTATTGTCAGAATAAGTGAAAAGAGTTATGCATATTTAGGCCAAATTCAGACAGAAAGTCACAGTTATCTGAATAATTATTTTTCAGTATTTCAATTTTTGAAATAATTTCTCAAAATGCACTTGATAATTATATTATGTTTCTTTTAGAGAGTTCTACATAGCTTTTTATTCTTTTAAAAACTATTTTAACAAACCTGCACTTTTAAGGAATGATTTTACAGTTTCTTACAAACCATGCTTTCATGAAAACTTCATTTGAAATAAAACACATACAGATATATCCAAGGACATCCCCAGGAACCTGAACTAGAAATATACAATGCAGATATCCAATGTGTTTGCTACAGTGTCTGGGGTCTTCATTCTACTACCAGTGTTATTTTCACAAATTCCCCAGGACAGCTTTTCAGTTTAAAAATAAAGGTTAAGTGGGTAATTATTTTTATTTGAAAGTTTGTAACATATTAGAAATATGATTGGAGAACATCCCCAGAAACTATAATGCAGAGATTTCAAGTTAGAAAACACAAAATTGAGTATAAATTAGTTATTATCACACCAACTAGAATTCATTTCACCAAGCAACTGTAGCTAAGGAAGAGACGAGCACAATTTTGCCACCCTGCAACATTTTCATTTCCCCATTTAAAATGCAGTTCCCTGGAGAAACACTCTCCACAATGTCCCTGCCTTTGCATTAAACCCGTGTTTTCCCTTTGTTACTTACTATTTCTCTAGGTTGCTGAGCCAAAATGGCGAAGGTAGAGAGACGATCACATAAGCATTTCGTATGGGATGCATCGGTAAGCACAGTTTTACATCCCTGGGTGGACCACGTTCCCAAAGACTCGTTCCTGCAAAGGTGGGGGAGATCGGGATAAATATGCCTGATGGCTAAATCCGTAAAGAAGAAAATGCAGTTTAATTGAAAGAATCGTCTACTGTAATTCCCGTACAGGGAAAAAAAAAAAATTCTACTTGTTGTTGAACAGGATGTAATTTAGATGCATCTTCAGTAATGCAAAGCCAGAGTGAGAAAAAGCAAGCAGGCGGCGGTGCGGCGTGCAGAGAACTGTCCAGCGCCAACGGTGCTGAAACCGGGACTAGCTCTGTCCAGCCTTCTGAGAGGAACGGCGGCGGCGGTAGCACGAGCAGCTGCCAAAGCGCTGGCAGCCACTTCCTATGCTCATCGGATCGTTTCAAACACTCAGGGTGTAAAGAGGCTTTTCATATTTTCATAGCAGCTCTGATTCCCGTCCCGTATTTTGGATGGTGAATTCTGGCTTTTAAAATGCGGATTTCTTTTGAAAAGGTTACATTGCTTGGGCTGGGTGATAGGAGGATCTTCTTCACTGCTGGTTAAGGATTCTCTCTCTCTCTCCCCCCCCCCCCCCCCCCCCCCCCCCCCCCCCCCCCCCCCCCCCCCCCCCCCCCCCCCCCCCCCCCCCCCCCCCCTTAGAATTAGCTGCTGTGAAATTTTCACCCTGGAAACGGGAAGCAGCAGCAGCGGCATCAGCTGGTTCTGACTCTCATTGCCTTTGCTTGGTTTCCAGGGAAGGGGTGGGTTTCAAACTCCAGCTTCACAATCCACACTTTACTCAGTTCAACTCGCCTTGAAACCCTTGACATTTCTTTCCCTCACCCCTCTCTTTGCCCCAGGACAGAATCATTACACTAATACCAAGTGGACTAGAACATTTGGAAGAATAATCCCACCCCAAAGTCCAGTAGGCGGAGGGAAAAGAGGCCCTGGTTCAATTTTCTACTTGGTTTAGCTATTCAAAATGCTAAAACATATGGTTTATTTCCCACTCCAGCAGAACAATAAAAATGGAATCAACCTACGGTTTCTTAGTAGGGGGGCAAGTGGGGGAAAACCCTTACACCCTCAGCTGAGCTACTCTACAGGAAAAGGAAGAAAAAATAATAATAATAAAGCTTTACAGTTTAACCAATCAGTTTAATTATCATTACACGTGTTATAAACTGCACCAATTGTCACCTGCCTTTCCCCAGGCACAGAAACTCTACAGCTAGCAAACTTGTGTGTATGTGTGTTTAAATAACCAACTTACTATCAGTACTAAAAGTGACTCCAAAACTTGAAGAGAAAAATACAGTTTGATGCTAATTCTGATATGGTACTTTTGATTTCACCTCCTCCATCTTTGAATGCCTAAAGCTATTGGGTAAAATATGCATGCAGTCTATTTCTGAGAGTTTCCAGTGAGGGTGGCTTCTCTGTGACAGTTGGACTTCCAAGTTGAGCTCAGCATATAATTCACACTATCATTTTAGGTTTCTAGAAGCAACATCTCATAATATTCATGATCCAATATCTTTAATATTTATGATTCAGTATCCTCTTAATTATAACTTATTCTAAGAAACAATACAATGTATTTGGGGAGTTGTTGTTATGTGCCATGGAGTCGGTTCCTACTCACAGCGACCCCGTATAGGGTTTCCAAGGCTGTAAATCTTTACGGGAGCAAAAAGCCTCATCTTTCTCCTGTGGAACAGCTGGTAGTTTCGAACTGCTGACCTTGCAGTTCGCAGCCTGATTCGTAACCACTACTCTACTAGAGAGCCACATAAAAATTACATTGAAGTTCACCAAATACTTACAAATATTAGTCATGTTGAAATTTGAGAGGTCGATTTTCTTTCCCATGCTTTCATGTGGCAAAGCCAATTTCTCCAAAAAGTAAATTGGTTATACTTTCCACTACAACATCAATAAATCTAATTCTACCTAGCCATAGTAGCACATCAATTTATTTCATTAGTTGTCTGTCTCTTATCTCCTATAAAAAACTGTTAAGGCCAAATGAAAAACATTTATCTCAGCTGATTAAAGTTTAAAGAAAAGATAGACTTCAGAGAATCTGACATGTTTTAAAACACAGCATCTGCATTATTCTTTTTGATGGCAGCTCTACTTTAATGCAGTATTTGTGCTTTCAAGATGAAGTCTACTACTTACACTTGTAATATTATGCAGCTATTGGCAATAAACCAATCCAATGGTCTGGCAATGGCTTAAATAAGACTTCATATGATACAGGGTTTAAGTCCTGGTATGGCAGTCTAGGATAAGCACTGGACAGCTAAACATAAGGTTGGAGGTTCGAATCCACCAGCCAATCCTCAGAGACTCTATATAAGATTGCTGAATTGGAATCAACTTGATTACATGTAACAACAACATGAGATAAAGTTGTATATTTATATCCACGTAACAAAAGTTTATTTACTGAATGGAAGGAATATTATCACTAAATTTTGATTAAGTGTCAGCTAGAAAGTCTATGTTCAATTCAATAATGTTGTTAGACTCTGAAAATCATATAAATTTTATATGACTTCCTTAGAAAAGTAGGTCAATTTACCTTACTTTATACAGTGATTGCTTTGCTGACCTTGCCCAGCCCCAGGCAGAACTGTGAAATAAGTGGCACTGTTCTCTAACTCTACCCTTTGGTTCATATTTTAGTCCTGAACTGCCCAGGTACAAAAAATACTTCTCATCTTCTCAATGAGCTCCTTCTCATGTGTGTCTTTCTGAGGACACATAACTCTGTCGGTCACTTTCTTTGGAGATTTTCTCCCTTCATTGACTTTATCTGATTAAGCTAATGCATGTGTAATTATGTATGGCTTTATGTGCTCTTCCTAGTTTGAAAGAAGATATATAACATAAATGAATGGGTCTGATAGAAGACCAGCAGGAGAATATGCAGCAGCTGTGTAGAACAGTAGATTTTTGAGGTCTGGGGGGAAATACCAACTACTGCATTTAATAATTTCCAAGAGTTGAGAAAGAAGCAATGTGATATCACCCTTATGTTAAATCTTCTATTGTTTCATGATATTTTCAAATCATATAAAACTCTGATAAGTTGGTTTTTTATTAATTACAAGCATACATATCATTACTATTGTTACTATTGCAGCTCCTCTATTATGTATTGCCTTTATTTCAAACCTTTCACGGTTTATTCCTATTCTACGAAATTCTTTGAAAGTATGGCACAGTAAACTTTCACTCAATCCAAAATAAAAACATTTAATTAAAAAAATAATAATAATAAAAGAAAGTATGGCACATTTTCAGGGAGATCTTGTAAAGCAAACTGATACGTTGTAGAGCTAATGTGAAGCAAAATAGCTTCCTAAACTGTACAGAACAAGATTTTTAAACATGTGGACCATTCTAGCAGTCACATTATTCTTCCAATGCCATTAACTTTGCATGTGATAATAAATGGTATTTCTGTGAATTGTACTTAGACATAATTTGTCATTAAAAGGACAACCAGATACAGTGAAATATGTATGATTATTATAGATATTATAAGAATAACAAAATGACGATGTTAGAATCAAACACTGAATGATGGTACAGACATATATATTATACCGGAAATTGCATATTTCTTTTCCATAGTGTCTTTTATGAGCATCAAGTCATTTTTAAGATAGTTTTCAAAAATAACTAGGCCTACAGAAATTCCATACAACAGCACATTCTTTGTTGGCTACACCTACATGCACCCATGTTAGCTGTTAGCTGTCATCTGTACTTCTTCTCCTTCTCTCTATTATTAGGCTAGCTAAAAGAAGGAAAGAGTCTGTCTGTCCCAAGTATTCTAAAGTATATACTTCCAAATACAGAATTATGTAAAATGTAAGATGCAAAACCTGTTAATTCTCCGATTAATATTTATTTGAAGCTTTCCTCCAGTTTCCTAGAAGGCTATACTGTTCTGTTTTGGTTCAGTTCTGGACTTAGTTGTACCTTTAATGAATATAACATACCACTATATTCTCTAACATTTAAAATTAAAGGAAGCAGTGTCAGTTCAGTAAAGTGAGAAATTGTTCAGTAAAAATATGATAGCAACACTTTATAGTGATGTATCTCAGAACTGTTGTTTTTTTAAATCGTATTTTTATCTTTGAAATGCAAACACATATATAGATACCCCACTTGAATCCATCTTTTAAAAAACTACTCTGCTTCATAATATATCATGTGCAAATTGTATATTATGATTAAGTTATACATTTTAGAAGGCTTATTAATATTTAGGAAATTAACCATTTATTCAAGCTCATAGTAGGCATAATAGCAATTTTTTAACCATTTTACATACTTTTTTAGCACACTTTGCTTACATTGTATGAACACTGAAAGACAGTACTTGTTTCTTAGACATAATCATGTCTAAGAATTGTTGTTGTTAAGTGCCATTGAGTTTGTTCTGACTCATAGCAACCCTGTATAGAGTTTCAGAAAAGGAACCTTGTTGTTCAAACCAACTTGCAGTCCAGTGCTTTATCATACAGCACAACACCAGGACTCAAGTGAATCTATATTATTTTGTTTAAATTTATATGCCACATCCAAATGAATGGCATGCATTTGGCTCTTTTTATAACTTTAGACTACAGATGAGAAAATGTTCTGAATTTTGTGTAAAACCAGTCTTTGGTGGTGATTTCTAGTTTCCAGGAGCATTGCAAATACTGAGAAAATTGTTATTTCTAGTAACTATGTCAAGCACTGTGAATCATAAAACTAGAAATTTTTTCTAAAAGTAACCTTAGACATCACCTTGACCATAGGTTTCACAAAGTTTGTTGTGAATTCATAATTCACAAAGTTTGTTGTGAATTAGGATTATCTGGAGAGCTTTTAAACAAATTGAATTGTGGGTCGGGCCCTGGGGCTTAGTGCTTCTCTAAATTCTCACTAGGTGAGTCAAGTGTACAGTCAATGTGGAGCAACACAGATCTACACCAAACACTTAGTGTTATAGATGAGAAAACTGAAGTGCATCACAACTTACCATGCAAAAGAACTTCCAAGCAGAACAAGCAAACATGAGAACTAAGAAGAAACCAACAAGAAATAGCACAAAACCCACAAACTCAGCACAAGAAGGCATGCAGAACAAATCAACAAACAGCACTACCAAAAAATTAATATAATGGCAGCAATTAATTCATACCTATTGATAATTACATTGCATGTCAATGGATTGACAATGAAGAGATAGAGAGTAGCAGAATGGATAAGAAAACAAGACCCTTCAATAAGCTGCCTACAAGAGACACACCTCACACACAAAGACAAAAATAGACTAAGAGTTAAAGGATGGAAAAACATATACCAAGCTAACTGCAACACTAAACAAGCAGGAATGGCAATTCTAATCTCTGATAAAGTAAACTTTAAGACAAAAACCAGCATAAGAGATAAAAAAGGACACTATCTCATGATCAAAGGATCAGTTGACCAAGACAACATAGCGATAATAAATATCTACGCTCCCAATGAAAAAGTACCAAGATGTATAAAGCAAACCTTACTAGAATTGAAGAAAGAAATAGATAAATCTACAATTATAGTGGGAGATTTTAATACACCACTTTTGAAAAAGGACTGAACAACCAGAAAGAAAAACAACAAAGTTACAGAGGAACTAAATAGCACAATCAACCAACTTGACCTCATAGATGTGTACAGAGCATTCAACCCAACAACAACACAATACACTTTCTGCTGCAGTGCACAAGGAATATTTTCCAGAATTGACCATGTGTTAGGTCATAAAGCAAGCCACCATAAATTTACAATCATCAAAACACTACAGAGCATCTTTTCAGACCATAATGCTACAAAAATAGAAATCAGCAATGAGAAGAATAAGGAAATAAGGTTGAATACATGAAAGCCGAAAAGCTGAAAAGTGACTGGGTAAAAGAAGAAATTAAATGTGAATTCACAAAGTT